>NW_020664417.1:6601660-6602453 GCF_002925995.2 Terrapene triunguis | reverse complement strand
GAGGTGCCCCTTCCTGGTCTGCTGAACAGAAATATTCCCCGCTGTTAGCCACGCGGTGGGGGGAGGGGTGAAGTGATCATCCCAGAGAATTGGGTGTGTGGGGGAGGGTTATTAGTTGGGTTTGTGCTGCACGTTAACCCTGAAACCGCAGCCCCTCCTTTTACATTGCAAACCCATTTTAAATGGCCAACCCAACGGGTGCTTGGTATGGTTAATGATAGCAGTACTCTTTGAAACCATCCCCACATGTTAAGAAGGTTAAAAAAGCCAAAAGACTGTGTCTTACCATGGCTGCCTGCAAGCTGAAATCTGTGACCTGGCACTGCGTGAGTGATCTCTCACACCAAACAGGCAGGCCCTCAATATAAGAGGAAAAATGCGACCTTGTAACGAAAGCACATCTGCTGTGTAGTGTGAACAGCAAAATGTAACGTGAAAGAGTGTACACATTGTTCTCTAAAATGTATCTTTTTTAACCACCTCTCCCTTCTCATCCACCAGCTGCAAATCGTTCTCCTTCACAGAGGCTTGTGAATATTCGAAAAAGGAAGCGAAGGACACGTGATGAAATGTTTACAGAACTTCAGACTGCCTCCCACGCTGACAGAGCCCAGCAGAATGCGTGGAGGCAGTCAATGACTGATTACCGAAAAGCCCAATATGAGCGAGAGGAGAGGTGGCGGGCTGAGGAGGAGAGGTGGCGGGCTGAATCGCGGGAGGAACAGAGGAAGTTGCGGGCTGAAGATGAGAGGTGGCGTCAGCTTGCACACAGAAAGCAAGAGTCCATGCTCCG
>NW_020664417.1:6535261-6601650 GCF_002925995.2 Terrapene triunguis | reverse complement strand
CAGACCGCCGCTACAGCCCCTGTGTAACCAACAGCCCTCCTCCCCAAGTCCCATTGCCTCCTCACCCAGACGCCCAAGAACACGGTGGGGGGGCCTCCGGCCACACAGTCACTCCAGCCCAGATGATTTCCCGAGCAATAAGTGTTAAAGTTTTAAAGTTTTAAACTGCAGTGTGTCCTTTTCCTTCCCTCCTCCCCCACCCATCCCGGGCTACCTTTGCAATTATCCCCCTAGTTGTGTGATGAAGTAATAAAGAATGCATGAATATGAAGTAACAATGACTTTATTGCCTCTGCAAGTGGTGCTTGAAGGGGGGAGGGTAGTAGGGGAGGGTGGGGTTGTTGGTTTACAGGGAAGTAGAGTTAACCGGGTCGGGGGGGCGGGGCGGAGATTTCATCAAGGAGAAACAAACAGAAGTTTCAAACCGTAGCCTGGCCAGTCACAAAACTGGTTTTCAAAGCTTCTCTGATGCGCACCACGCCATGCTGTGCTCCTCTAACCGCCCTGGTGTCTGGCTGCGCGTAATCAGCGGCCAGGCGATTTGCCTCTACTTCCCACCCAGCCATAAATGTCTCCCCCTTACTCTCACAGAGATTGTGGAGCGCACAGCAAGCAGCAATAACAATGGGGATATTCTTTTCGCTAAGGTCTGAGCGAGTCAGTAAGCTGCGCCAGCGCGCTTTTAAACGCCCAAATGCACATTCCACCACCATTCGGCACTTGCTCAGCCTGTAGTTGAACAGGTCCTGACTCCTGTCCAGGCTGCCTGTGTACGGCTTCATGAGCCATGGCATTAAGGGGTAGGCTGGGTCCCCAAGGATCACAATAGGCATTTCAACATCCCCAACGGTTATTTTCTGGTCCGGGAAGAAAGTCCCTTCCTCCAGCTTTCTAAACAGAGCAGAGTGCCTGAAGACGCGAGCATCATGTACCCTTCCCGGCCAGCCCACGTTGATGTCAGTGAAACGTCCCTTGTGATCCACCAGGGCTTGCAGCAGCATTGAAAAGTACCCCTTGCGGTTTATGTACTCGGTGGCTTGGTGCTCCGGTGCCAAGATAGGGATATGGGTTCCGTCTATCGCCCCACCACAGTTAGGGAATCCCATTGCAGCAAAGCCATCCACTATGACCTGCACATTTCCCAGAGTCACTACCTTTTGTATCAGCAGCTCAGTGATTACTTTGGCTACTTGCATCACAGCAGCCCCCACAGTAGATTTGCCCACTCCAAATTGATTCCCGACTGACCGGTAGCTGTCTGGCGTTGCAAGCTTCCACAGGGCTATTGCCACTCGCTTCTCAACTGTGAGGGCTGCTCTCATCTTGGTATTCTGGCGCTTCAGGGCAGAGGAAAGCAAGTCACAAAGTTCCATGAAAGTGCCCTTACGCATGCGAAAGTTTCACAGCCACTGGGAATCGTCCCACACCTGCAACACTATGCGGTCCCACCAGTCTGTGCTTGTTTCCTAGGCCCAGAATTGGCGTTCCATGGCTATAACCTGCCCCATTAACAGCATGATCTCCAAAGCACTGGGACCCGCAGTTTGTAGAATTCCATGTCCATGTCCTCATCACTCTCGCCGCCGTGCTGCCGTAGCCTACTCCTCGCCGCCTGGTTTTGCAGGTTTTGGTTCAGCATAAACTGCACGATAACGCGCGAGGTGTTTACAATGTTCATGACTGCTGTCTTGAGCTGAGCGGGCTCCATGCTTGCCGTGGTATGATGTCTGCACTGCTCACCCAGGAAAAAGGCGCGAAATGGTTGTCTGCCGTTGCTTCCCTGGAGAGGGGGGAGGATGTACCCAGAATCACCCGCGACAATGTTTTTGGCCCCATCAGGCATTGGGATCTCAACCCAGAATTCCAAAGGGCAGAGGAGACTGCAGGAACTATGGGATAACTATGGGATAGCTACCGACAGTGCAACGCTCCGGAAATCGACTCTAGCCCTGGTACATGTACGCACACCGCCGAATTAATGTGCTTAGTGTGGCCGCATACATTCAACTTTATACAATCTGTTTCCAAAATTGGAATTATATAAATTCCGATTAATCCCGTAGTGTAGACATACCCTAGGGATGATCCCTCCAGACACAGCTCCTCATCCAGCCAGGGAAAGTTAAATTAAGTTCCCTTACCTGTTTTGGTATGTTAAACAATGTAATGCTTGTTGGCTTTGTTATAATCTGTAGACAGCAACTCTTTACCTAAGAAATTTATTCTAGTCACGCAGCCTGCAGCAGGCAATAAACTTTACTGTTGATATGACCAGTTTTCTATAAAGAATTTCACTTCAACTAACAAATTCATGTTTCTCTAAGATCTAAGGGTGAGGATCCACCAAGGGACTTAAGCATTCTGACACTCAGAGTGCCACAATGCCTAACTTTTAGGTATGTAGAAAATCACAGGAACACTGCTGTGCACTACAAAGTCTGAAAGGATGGAAATTCTTAGTAAATCCTAAATCATAAGAATCTTTTAAAATGTACTGAGGACCTTATCCAGCAATTTTAGGGATCCTTAAAATCCTTAACTGTTTCAAAGAATATTCAAAACTATCAATTTTTCTTCATGACTCAACATTGTCCATTAGCACAAGCTTAAGCAACTAGCTGTTGCCTTTCCAGTTTATTCCCATGACTAGCAGCCACTTGTTTTTACAAGCCCCTCAACAGATTTCTACACAGCCCAAGCAACATTCCATTTTGTTAAACATGTCTTCAATCATTCATTGTATTACATTGGATTATTAGTGAGATGCCTCTATTGGTGACGTGTTTCTGCTCCCATTTCTACTGCCGCCTTATGCTGGAGACAATGATGGATTACAAGACACGCCAAAAACTCCATCTGTTCCTACCCCCAGTACACTGGGAGGGACCTGGGAAATAGGCCAGGCAGCTGTGAGGTAATGATTCATAGGGCTCTCTGATGGTGGAGCCTGTTTTAGTCTCCCTCCCTCTTATTTCCCAAGATCCTTTTTGCCTTGCTGTTTAACTGTTAGGTTTGCCAAGCCCAATAGCATAATGTGACTTCATGAGCTGATTTTCTGCAGCAATAATCTAAAGTGGAAAAAACATCCCTTTGCCATAGGGTCAAAAAGGCTCAGCAGAAAAAGGGCAGGGGCTTAAATGAGAAGCCTCTAAATCAGCTCCACAACTAGTCAGCACACAGTGCATTGATAAGCAACAAATCAAATATCTGATACCATCTACCAACACGATCCTATATTCCTGGCACACCTAAAAATTTCCACAACTTTACTGATGGGAGAATTGGATGCACAAAAGATACAATATTAGACTCCTAGGGTACATCTACACTGCAATTAAAAAACCTGTGGCACTGAGTCTAAGCCTGGGTCAGTTGGCTTGGGCTGGGGGGCTATAAAATTGCAGTGTAGACATTCAGGATTAGGTTGGAGCCTTGGCTTTGAGACCCTTCCCTCACAGGGTTCTCAGGGCCTGGGGTCAAGCCTGAGCCTGAAAGTCTACATTGTAATTTTAGAACCCCAAGAGCCTGAGCCAGCTGACCTAGCCCAGCCATGGCAACGCCATAGGTCTCTTTTTGCAGTGTAGATGTAACCCTAGAGGCAATGATAATCATGTATGACTAGTCTTGGAAGAATTAGATTTTTATTAGTAAACGTTGACTTCACTGTATACACACAAGCTGATGAGAAATATTTCCATTGATGGTAACCAAAACGTACTGATAGGCAAAATATTAAAAATGTTGCTTGAACTTAGAGTTTGACTTTGTATATTTTGACACGTGATGTTGCCAATTTGTATTTAACAGTCTGAAGCCTTCACATCTTGAATCACAACATCTACCATTTGATAACTATCATCTGACACCGCCATAATTTCCCACAACTGTAAATTTTTTTTAATAAATTGTCCAAATTATAAAAAATCAAATTCTGCCAAGCCTATGTATGACAAATGATTAATTCATTGTTGTTTGTTTGTTTTGTTTTTGATGGAATGGATGCAGCAGCTTGAATGTGGTAATGTAACATAATTGAATTTTTAGTGAAACATTTGATATCCTATACCTCACAATGTTACAGGGGACTGGAAAAGACCTGGGTTACAGAGTCTAGTCCTCTATCACAGGCACCCTGTCATAAAATCCCATTCATAAATATATCAAATACCAACTTAAAATTAGTTGTCTGCCCTCACTGCTCCTGTTGAAAGGCTGTTCCAGAACCTCACTCTGATACTTAGAAAGCTTCTAATTTCCAGCCTACATTTATCCATGGTCAGTTTATATATCCATTTGTTCTTGTGCCAACACTGACCTTTAATTAAATCGCTCTTCTCCCATCTGGATGTTTTACCCCCTGCTCCCCCACTACCCTTGATCTATTTTATAGAGACCAATCCTCTTTCAGCCTTTGTGAAATAATAATCCAAACCACAGGGCTTTGTTGTGAAGGAGCATTTACGCACTATGAAAGCACTAAAGTGCAAGGAAGACTTGTAGGTGATTAGTGCACAGTAAATTTGGCATGAGTTTACAGTGTTGCAGGGCAGCAGAAAAGAGCAATGCAATTATCCTAGAACTTGGAGGAAACAAAATCCCGCTCTAGACAGTTCTGTTGCATTCTCACCTGTGACATCTTGTTAAACACTGATAAATTGGAGGGAGTTCAGAGAAGGGCAGCAAATGATCAGTGAGCTGGACTGATGTATGAAGAAAAATTAAAAGAGCTAAGGCCAAATTTTTCAATGGTGGCTTTCAAAGTGGGTGCCTAGCTTTGATCACCTAAACTAGAATTTTTCAGAAAATATCCTTGTCTTCCTCTCCCCCAACTTGGAACTTTTAGCTTTTAGTAAAGAAACCCCAATCAATTTTTTGGTGGGGGAAGCAGGGAGTCCCAACTGGGGGGAGGGGGGAATACTCAGCTGAAAACTGACAAAACCCCAAAATATTTGGCCAAAAGTTGAAAATTTCAATTTGAGATTTTGATTTTTTCTAATGAAAAATTGATACTTTGCTTTTCCTTTAAAAAAAAAAAAAGTAATTTGTGTGACATTGGCAGAGAGATGGATTGGATAATCTAGTAGGTCTCTTCCACCTCTGACTTCTATGATCATCCTTTCATCATAGCCAGTTATTTTCAAAATCTGGAGTACATCACAATTTACCATATAATTTTATTAAAACAAACACTACCCAAAGTCCCATGGAGCTAGCTTAATGCATACTTAAACTTCAAGATGTTAGACTTGTACTGTAACAATAGTTAGGGAGAAGTTTTATTTCCCCAAAATCTCACTTAGCTTGAATTATAAATATATGAAATAGGCTCATTGTTATTTGAGTGCTACCGGGATGCTTTCACTGCAAAAACAAATATGAAGAATCCTTACTTTCAGGAATTTTGTATAAATGAGTAGATATAAGGAATCACAAATGATGTTACCTTTTGAAAATGCATGTGATCTGTGCAGTCCCAGATCATCATACATGTAGTTCCACATATGTGAGATCTTGCCAAAAATGCAAGGACCTATTTGAACTACAAATCTAAAAAGTAACTGATTCATGGTGGAAAGCATTGGGAAGTCAATGAGGGAGCTTTACTCTACCCTATCTTCATGTACCTGCTGGAAAACCCACTGTACAAATTCCATTAATGCTCTAGGTAGAGGACTGAGAATCCACAAGATGTAGTTCAGAGATCAATCTTTACATGGGCAATGTGGAGACTGGGTAGAATAAGCTAATCCTCTCAAGGCCTAACAGAGGAGGGGAGTTTGCATATGTGTTGGCCTGCTTGTCCTGCATCTGACAACACACGGCTGACAGTTTTCACCTGTCCCTCTTCCTTTAGGTCAGTCCTCAAGTGTGGGGCACCCAGGTAATAGGTAGATGGGTGAGTTCAGATTTAGGATTGATATGGACAAGTTAATTACAAGTTTCCTGAGTTTCTCTCATTCAGGTTTTATAAACTAAAACAAGACTATGATATTGACCTTGTTTTAAAGGGCAACACATGCTCAGCCAGTTGTGGATATTTTGAGTAGTTACTGTGGTTCACTACAGTCTCTTTGCAGTGCTCTTCTGGTTTAAAAAAAAAAAAGACTATAAAACTATCTTGACCAGGATTTTGCTAAGGTGGGGGAGTCTCTCAGTGGGTTAGAATTAGCTGCACCAAATCTGCACCCTTCTCTCCCCCACATTATAGTACCCAGAACAGAAGTATAGCCAGACAAAATGGGGCATAGTGAGAGCACCACCATTCCCTGGCAACTCCTGGTTGTCAAAACAGCCCCTTGAGGCATGAGCAGACAGACATAACTTACAGCAGATGTGAGGCAACCCTTAGTTATTGCAGGGGCTAAGACAGTCCCAGAGCAGGTGGAGTACAGCCACCTTTCCCCCCCTTTCCCCTGCAGGTCCTATATTGAGTGAATCTCAGCCAGAGCTGAGAATTGGGCTCCCAGAGCTGCCTTTCCTATGTAATTATGCTATGTATTAATTAAATGATTATATAGACAGAAAAGATTAATGCAAAACTGAAAATAGAATTTAATATATTTTAATTAAAAAGTGTTTCCTAGCAAGGTCATATATAACATCAGATAAATCAATAAATAAAGAACATGGAGACAATTTGTTACTTAGCTTCTTTACCCTACTTATTTCTATTTCTTTAGAGAGAGATCCAGAGATGGCTTGTCCTTTGACTTTTGTCAAAGCTAAGTTTAATAGAATTTAATTCTGAATATAAATAGTAATGAAGTCATAAATGATGCTGAAATGAACAAGAGGTTGAAGAAGGGTACAGATAAAGAGAGGCGTCAGTCTGATAAGGAAGTCAATAATTCCAAAATGCCAAAGATGGAGCAGACACTAATAAGCTCTTTTTTTTTTTTTTTTTTTAAGTCTACCGCCTCAGAATCAGGTCATAAGTAGTATGTAGCTAGCAATTTCTGCCACTGAAAATATCTGCTGAAAATGAAGCTTAGTACAATCTTTGCCAGCTCAAAACCAGGCCAGAGACTAAATAATAGAAATTGGAGACAGAAAAGAGCATATGCTCCATGCTCCAGGACAGAGAGAGAGAGAGTTTTAGTGCTTTGTACGGTCCCATTTTAAATGACCCCTAAGCACTGGGGCTTCTATCACTTCCCTTAGATGTTAGTCCACAGTCAATTAGAGCTCACCCTCAAGACATGTTTATTGCTATTTAACCAAAAAATTATTTTGGTAAATTTAATCTCATTAGTCCTAATTATACTTCTGTGTACTACCCTACATATTGCTCTCCTTCCATAGTGTTTACACTCTTTACATAATTATACACAGTTATTTTACCCTTCAGTTGTCATTTGGCTCTAATATAGTTCATTTTCCTTTTCCTCCTTTGCCTCCAAGTCAAATCTTTTATGAGAATCTCCGATGAATATCATTTGTACCAGATTCCCTAGGAGAATTTTCAAAACACCTTAAAAATGTGTGCTCTTACTCTTACTAAGCCAATTGGGTTGTAGTTGGCTTAGTAGTCACAGTTTTTCATGTCGATGAATACTTGCTGTGTACTTGTTTTGGAGGAATGCCTGTCCTGTGAAGAGGAAAGATGGACTTGTAGTTCAGGCACAGAACAATTGTTTTGAGATCTGAGTTCTACTCCTGGCTGTATCACATATTTGGTTATGATCTAGAGCAAGTCATTGCAATTTCTCTCTGCTTCCAGTTCCTCATCTGTAAAATGGAAATATTAATACACACCTACAGTACATTACAGGTAAGGAGACTAAATTACTGAATGCTTGTAACTGATATAATGATTCTCTGCTGGGAGGAAATACAAATACAAGAAATACAAATTATTTCTTCTTAATTTATGCATAAGTAGGGAATATGCACCAAATAATCTTCTGCTACACCAAAGATTGCTTTTCCCTAAACCAAAGCACATCTGTTCTATAACACTTCTAGAGGCACTGAAGGTACATCTACATTTACGATGGTGTGTAGAGTACAGATGCTGTACTCTTAGTTAGCATGGGTTAAAACAGTGTTGCCAGTGAGGCACGGCTTATGCAAGTAGAGTAGAGTGCCCTACATTCCTGAACTCCCAGGGTACATATCTTGAATGGCTCTCTGCACACCCAAGCAGTACCTCCCACATCTACACTCCTATTTTTAGCAATGTAGTGTCCCGCAACTATACCTTTTCCTGTTGCAGTGAAAGGCTCCAGCTGTTATACCAATAGAATAAAAACCAGCAGGATCTTATTAAGAGGGATAAGGCAAAGATGCCACATTTATTGTAAATATAATGATAAAGCAAAAGATAAAAGTAAACAATGTTGTTTGACTACTTATTCCTATCACTACTTATTCCTTATACACACACATATATATAGATAGATAGATAGATAGATAGATAGATTCATTCACACAATCATTCATTCAAGTTCTGTATAGGTGTTATAGTTACCAGCCTAGAAATTGCTCATGCCAAGTTACTGGCCAGGTAGCTTGGTCATGAGGATGGAGCCGAGTCTGTGTCAGATGCACTTGATGCTCCTGGCGGTTGGCAGCAGAACCAAAGAGACTCAAAGTCCTCAGTCTTGAGAGTCCATTCTTATAGGATTTAATTCCTATGTTAGTCTATGGGAGCTGTTTCATCCTGCTGTTGCTGACTCAATCAGCAGATGGCACACATTCCTGTCCAAAGTGGCACATTCCTGGTGGCTCCACACTGTCCAAAGTTTGTGTTTCTCATCCTTCCAGGTGATGGAGTGGATCCCAGTTTACCCTAAGGGGGTTGTCTGGTGGTCCTACTCAACACATTCTTCGGCCGATGGATACTTCCTTTCTAGGCTGGCACCTCCCTAACCATCCATGTATATCAAGCATTCATCAGCATACATTCCATACCTTAACCATATTTTAATTTACTATCTCCACCACTTTCAGAGTGTGTGCTAATTCATTTGAGACTCCCGGCCCTTTAATCACAGAGGGTGGGGGGGGGAGGTCTGTCCTAGGAGCCCTTGAATGAAGTGAAAATCACTTAACTGCTTATAGTGTTTGTTTACATTGTATCAATTACTTTAAGAACAAAGTCAATTAACTTGTTTGTAAGTTTTACATAGTAATAAAGTATCTTTCACAGGATAGATATACTCAATGGTTTCTACAGACAGTAGCTTACAAGTTTTAACAGAAGACCCAAGAGATTTTTGTACTTGGTGAAACTGTTGGATTTTAAAGTGTGAGGGACAAATTATGAGGGGGTCACTGTCACTTGGGGGAATCACTGTTAGTACCTTCTTTAATATCCCTACACAGCCGTGGCAGAAGGGTCTGGTAGTGGGGAAAGGCTCCAGCAGTTCGTCACTACCAGAGACTTTCCCCACTGTCTTCTCACTGCCTGAGCCTTTCACTGCAGCATGTAGCTATGCATGTAGTGCCTGTCCTCTACACACTGCCTTAACTGTAGACATAGCCTGGGAATGCGCATTTAGAACTTCACTTCAGAATAGAAACTGAGAGGGGTAAGCAAGTAATATTGAAGGGCCTACAGCTGGAGTGATAAAAGAGAATGCAACTTATTCTAGGCACAATCTTTTTTGGTGGTATATTTCTTTGGCACTGTGTGAGTGTAGGTGTGGGTGCACATATGAGAGAGAGAGAGAGAGTCTGTGGGTATGTCTACACTACAGGATTAATCCGAATTTAGATAATTCGAATTTGGGAAACAGGTTGTATAAATTCGATTGTGCGCGGCCACACTAAGCACCTTAATTCGGTTTTAAACCACATTAATTCGGTGGTGTGCGGCCACACTACCCCATTAACTTAAACACAGTAATTCGGTGGTGTGTGTCCACACTAACCCTAATTCGAATTAACAAAATCGATTTAGGCTCTACTCCGTTCGTCGAGGTGGAGTACAGAAATCGATTTAAAGGGCCCTTTAATTCGAATTAACTGGCTCTGTAGTGTGGACGGGTGAAGGGTTAATTCGGATTAAGGCAGCTAAATCCGAATTAAAGTCCTAGTGTAGACCAGGCCTGTGTGTACCAAAAATATTACAACACTAAAATTTATATACACTAAATGTAATTGCTTTGGTGGGTGTTACCTGTAGGTTGCAGCTACATCTAAAAATACTTTAGTCAGAGAGGAAGACTCAGAGAAATGGATAAAACCAACCTTACTGGTGATTCACTCATCTTCTAAAATGAATGGCACCTCAGTGTACATTCAGATACACAGAACTAGCAAGTCCATTAATAACCCTACCTAGAGACTTCCAGGTCTGCAGGGGTTCATGGCTATGAATCCTAAAGCAGGGGCCATTAGACTCAGGAACTGGTGATGGTCTAAAGCGCCTGTAACATCTAAAGTACCAGTTCATATCTGGCCCTAGTTGGTACAGGGCAAAAGACATTTGTATTTGACAGTTCTTTGGTGGCCTCAGTCTAGTTCCTAGGGCTTGGTCTTGATTCACTGAAGTCAATGGGAATTTCACCATTGACCTTAGTAGGAGCAGACTCAAGCCCCTAGTGAACAGGTGTCAAAGCAGAATAAAACAATGGTTCATCTGGTCTAAATGCATTATGAAGGCATTTATGTGCTTAAACATAGTGATTGGTAGTTTGTGCAATATTACTTAATCCTAGCTAATGTGAATACAAAAGCTATTCTTAGTCCTATCAGTGTTAACGCTAACTTGTTTAACTTGTTTAATGCTGTCTGAGTTTTGCAAGTTTAAGTGATGCATTGTGTAAAAAAAAATCTCCTTGTATCTTTTCTAAATTAACTGTTTTAATTAGTCTCTTCTTGTTGTATTAGAATTGGTGGAAAACAGGAGTGCATGACTGGCCTTCTCCCATACCATCCTTTATTTTATATGTGTCTGTCCGTTATTTCCTCCCTCGCTTGTCATCTTTCCAAACTTAATTAATATTAATGTTTTAAATTGCTCCTAATAGAAGGCCCCCATGCCTTTAATCATGTTCAGTACACATTTCTGGGTCTATTTAAAATTCTGGTCTTCCCTTTTTGACAGACGTGACTGAAATTTTAATGCAGTATTCAAAATGGAAATGTACCCCTGATTTATTATATGTATTGACATTCCATTCTCTTCACTTTTTTTAAATATAGTTTATATGCCTGTTTGACTATTGTTGCATATTGAGTTGATGTATTCATATTTATCCACAATGGCTTCATCAAAAATACCATAGAAATTGGAACTGCAATTGAGGCCACCGCTTCCAGCAGCTCCCATTGGCCTGGAGCAGTGAACCGCGACCACTGGGAGCCGTGATCGGCCGAACCTGCTGACATGGCAGGTAAACAACCTGGCCCGGCCCATCAGGGGCTTTCCCTGCACAAGCGGCGGAACAAGTTTGGGAACCACTGCTGTAGTATAATAAATCACACAGATGCCTCAACATGCAGATTTTATATTAAATGTCATATGTAGTAGAATCCATGATCGTACAAAACTTTCCAGGTGAAGGAAAATATTTGTTTTGCTATGAGCATTCTTTTTCTTAAGAGGAAAACTCAGTGTAAGTAGCAGATTTTCTGCCTTAACGTAACTGCCACATTACAGCTACTTCTAAAGATGAACATTATTATTTATATTACAGTAGATTCCCCAATTGAAAATGCAGTTTCATTGTGCTAGCCACTGTAAAAACAAATGGTAAGAAACAACCCCTGCCCTGAAGAATTCACAATCTAAATAAACAAGTCAGAGAAAAGACAAGTGGAGAAACATGGCCACAGAGTAGTGAAGTGACTTGACAGAGATCACACAGCACTGCAGTGGAAGAGCCAGGAATAGAATCCAGGTCTCTTGACTCCCAGCCTAACATCCTAGCCATCAGATCTGTGGGTTGTACCTCAAAAACAGCTGATCAATTGAGGTATGAGAGGGACCTCTACCTTTTCCTGGTTAAATGGTTGAGGAAACTACAAATTCATATCTAAGGCCTGGTCTACACTAGGAGGTTATGTCAAATTTAGCAGCGTTAAATCGAATTAACCCTGCACCCGTCCACACAACAAAGCTATTTAGTTTGACATAGAGGTCTCCTAAATTCGATTTCTGTACTCCTCCCCAACGAGGGGAGTAGCGCTAAATTTGACATGGCCATGTCGAATTAGGGTAGGTGTGGATGGAATTCGACGCTAATAGCTCTGGGAGCTATCCCACAGTGCACCACTCTGTTGACGCTCTGGACAGCAGTCCGAGCTCGGATGCTCTGACCAGCCACACAGGAAAAGCCCCGGGAAAATTTGAATTCCTTTTCCTGTCTGGCCAGTTTGAATCTCATTTCCTGTTTGGACATCATGGCGAGCTCAGCAGCACTGGCAACGATGCAGAGCTCTCCAGCAGAGGTGACCATGCAATCTCAGAATAGAAAGAGGGCCCCAGCATGGACTGATCGGGAAGTCTTGGATCTGATCGCTGTGTGGGGCGATGAGTCCGTGCTTTCGGAGCTGCGATCGAAAAGACGGAATGCGAAGATCTACGAGAAGATCTCAAAAGCCATGACAGAGAGAGGATACACCCGGGATGCAACGCAGTGCCGCGTGAAAATCAAGGAGCTGAGACAAGGGTACCAGAAGACCAAAGAGGCAAACGGACGCTCCGGATCCCAGCCCCAGACATGCCGTTTCTACAAGGCACTGCATTCCATTCTAGGTGCGGCCGCCACCACTACCCCACCACTGACCGTGGACTCTGACGATGGGATATTGTCGACGGCCGCTTCCTCGGAGATGTTAGCGGACGGGGAAGATGAGGAAGGAGATGAGGAGGACGAGGCAGTCGACAGCGCTTACAACGCTGATTTCCCCGACAGCCAGGATCTCCTCATCACCCTCACAGAGATCCCCTACCAACCGTCCCCAGGCGTTAACCCGGACCCTGAATCAGGGGAAGGATCAGTCGGTAAATGTTTTAAACATGTAAACATTTATTTTGAACAGAACAGGAACATTAACAATGGGTTTTTCATGATTGGTTTGCCCTAGGCTCTTAGCGTTTAAGTCCTTGGCAGTGCAACTACTGCTAAAGAATCTAATAATGTCTGGTTTATCATGATTAGTTTGCCCTAGGCGCTCTACTTTTCAGTCCTTGCCAGTGCAGCTACTGGAAAATAAGGTCTATATGTCCGGGGATAGAGCTGAAATCCTAATGGGACATCTCCACGAAGCTCTCCTGGAGGTAATTGGAAAGCCTTTGCATGAGGTTCCTGGGGAGAGCGGCCTTATTGTGTCCTCTGTGGTAGGAAACTTTTCCGCGCCAGGCTATCATCAAGTACTCTGGGATCATTGCCTTGCAGAGCATGGTGGCATACGGCCCTGGTTTTTGCTGGCTTTCACGCAGCATGCGTTCTTTCTCTGTCTCAGAAATCCTCAGCAAAGTGATGTCGCTCATGGTGACCTGCTTAGAATTAGGGGAATGTTACTATTGGGACTGCTTGCCTGTTCCTTTACAGAACTGTAACCGGCGGTTTACAGCCACGCGGTGGAGGCGGGAGAGGGGCAGCATACAGGGATCTTTCCCGGGGACAGCCGCGAGGGGGTGGGACAGGGGCAGAGTTCATGCTTGCCGGATTGCCGGCAGCAGGAACTGGCCAACGCTAGGAGCATTGCTTTGAACGTGAAAGGAGGGCAGTGCTATAATTTAAGTTTTAAGCAGCCAAAAGTCTACGGCTTACCATGTCAGCCTGCTACCCGAATTCCGCTGTCCTGCCCTGCTTGTCTGATCTCCACTGCAAGACCCCAGGCACTGAATGTGAAGGCCGAAAATTCGACCTTGTCCTGAGTGCGCATGTGATAGGTGCTGTGCATGGTCTTGTTCACAGAGAAAGACTATGTTCATTGTTCACAAAAAATTATCTTTTTGTGGAATTCACTCCCTTTTTCCCATCCCACAGCTGCGACTGTCTCCCGACCTACCCTGGCATCCCCCTCCCAGAGGCTGGCGCAGATTAGGCAGAGAAAGAAAAGGACACAGGACGACATGTTCTCAGAACTTATGGGCTGCTCCCGAGCCGAGGCGGCCCAGCAGACCCAGTGGAGGGAGAACATGTCACAATACCATCGATCAAACATTGAACGGGAGGAGAGGTGGCGGCAGGAAGAGCAGCAGGCGACTCAAACGCTGCTTGGACTAATGAGGGAGCAAACAGACACACTCCGGCGCCTTGTGGATGTTCTGCAGGACCGGAGGCAGGAGGACAGAGCCCCGCTGCAGTCTCTCTCTAACCGCCCTCCCCCGCCACAAAGTCCCATACCCCCCTCACCCAAAGTCCCAAGAAGGAGGGGCGGCAGGGGCCATGAAAACTGTCACTCCACCCCTGCAGACTGCTCCAATACCAGACAGCTCTCATTCCTCAAAATTTGATAAGTCCTTTCCTTCCCGCCTCATCCAAGCCCCCGTCCCAGTTTCATCCCCTAACTGTGTAGTTGCTAATAAAAAATAAGTTTCTGTTAATTACTGTTTCCATCATGTTCTTTTACAGGAGAGTGTGTTTGAAGGGTGGAAGGGGGTTGGTAATTGGAGAGGTCACCTTTACCAGGGTACAGACACGGGGGCAGGTTCAGCAGAGGGTCACACACACATTGCAGTCACTAGGCACCCTGGTCAGTCTGGGAGGTGGTTTTCATGTTCTGTGTGGGGGTGGGCTATGTGACTTTGTGGCGGGGGAGGGCGGTTAGAGATCTTATGCAGCGGTCCTTATCCTGGATCACAGACCCACGCAGCAGCGTCCTCCCCCGCCACAAAGTCACATAGCCCCCACACACAGAGTCCCAAAAAGGAGGGGTGGCAGGCTCCGTTGAAACAACCAGTCCACCACTGCTGACCACTCTAGGAGCAGGAGCCTGTCATTCCTCAAGTTTATAAGCGTTCTTTACATCACTACGCCCGCTCCCCACCACAGTCTGCGTCCCAGTTTCAACCCTTTACCGTGAAACCCGTAATAAAGAAAACGGTGTTCATTAACAAAGTTCCATTTTTTTTATTTTTAAACGTGTGTTGGAAGGGGAGGGAACGGGGTGAACGGGGTATGTAGCTGCAGAGGATAGTCAACATAAACTGGGTAAAGAAACGGGGGCAGGTTCAGCTTCTCTTTAAACAAAGTTAGTAGTCACAGGTTACCCTGCTCACTGAGGAACCTAGCTTTCAAAGCCTCCCGGATGCACAGCGCGTCCCGCTGGGCTCTTCTAATCCCACGGCTGTCTGGCTGGGCGTAATCAGCAGCCAGGCTATTTGCCTCAACCTCCCACCCCGCCATAAAGGTTTCCCCCTTGCTCTCACAGAGATTGTGGAGCACACAGCAAGCTGCAATAACAATGGGGATATTGGTTTCGCTGAGATCAGAGCGAGTCAGTAAGCTTCTCCATCTCCCCTTGAGACGTCCAAAAGCACACTCCACCACCATTCTGCACTTGCTGAGACGGTAGTTGAAGAGTTCTTTTTCAGTGTCCAGGGCACCTGTATAGGGCTTCATGAGCCAGGACATTAGCGGGTAGGCTGGGTCCCCGAGGATCACTATAGGCATCTCCACATCCCCAACAGTTATTTTGTGGTCCGGGAAGTAAATACCTTCCTGCAGCCGTCTAAACAGACCAGAGTTCCTGAAAACACGAGCGTCATGAACCTTGCCCGGCCATCCGACGTTGATGTTTGTAAAACGTCCCCTATGGTCCACCAGTGCTTGCAGCACCATTGAAAGGTAGCCCTTTCGGTTAATGTACTGGCTGGCCTGGTGGGCCGGTCCCAGGATAGGGATGTGAGTTCCATCTATAGCCCCACCGCAGTTTGGGAATCCCATCGCGGCGAAGCCATCTATGATGACCTGCACGTTTCCAAGGGTCACTACCTTTGACAGCAGTAGCTCAACGAGTGCGTTGGCTACTTGCATCACAACAACCCCCACAGTAGATTTGCCCACGCCAAAGTGGTTCGCGACTGACCGGTAGCTGTCTGGCGTTGCAAGCTTCCAGAGGGCTATGGCCATCGCTTCTGGACAGTCAGGGCTGCTCGCATCCGGGTGTCCTTGCGCTTCAGGGCAGGGGACAGCAGCTCACAAAGTTCCAGGAAAGTTCCCTTCCGCATCCGAAAGTTTCGCAGCCACTGTGATTCATCCCAGACCTGCAGCACTATGCGGTCCCACCAGTCCGTGCTTGTTTCCCGGGCCCAGAATCGCCGTTCCACAGCATCAACATGACCCATTGCCACCATGATGTTCACGGCGCGGGGTCCCGTGCTTTGCGAGAGGTCTGTGCCACTCTCAGACTTCATGTCCTCACCGCGATGCCGTATCCTCCTCGCCTGATTTCTCAGCATCTGCCTTTGGAAAAGGTGGACGATAAGGTGCGAGATGTTGACAACGGCCATAACTGCAGCGATGGTCGCAGCGGGCTCCATGCTCGCAGTGCTGTGGCGTCCGCGCTGTCACTCACCAGAAAAGCGAGCGAAATGATTGCCCGCCTGCGCTTTCAGGGAGGGAGGGCGGGAGTGACGGTTGGATGACGAAAGTTACCCAAAACCACCCTCGACACATTTTTTCCCCCAGCAGGCATTGGGGGCTCGACCCAGAATTCCAATGGGCAGCGGGGACTGCGGGAACTGTGGGATAGCTGCCCACAGTGCACCGCTTCCAATGTCGACGCTTGCCCCGTTAGTGTGGACTCACAAAGTTGAATTACTGCCCTTAGTGTGGATACACATGTTCGACTTTGTAATATTGATTCCACATATTCGATTTAAGTAAAATCGAACTACTCTCGTAGTGTAGACATACCGTAAGGTTTCATGACTCCAGTCTTTGTTTCTAGGGTTGTATAAACAGGAAGTCCATTCCATTCTATACAAGCTATCTTTATTCTCCAATTGCCAGTTCACTACAGCAGTTCCAAAAGTCACAGACTTCCTGAGATGAATAACATTTTCCCCCCTTCATACTTCTTATGCAAGTGGTATTGTTGGGATGTACTCATAATTAATTAGTTTTGCCTTTTGGCATAAAAAATTAAATTATGCAGGCTTCACACCTCACTAGAGCCCCCAAACAAAAAACAAAAAAATCTGTTCTTGCTATTCAGTTGAACATTGAGATTGCAATAAGTGTCCTTTGAGAGAAACTACTTTATTGTGTTGGAATAAACTAAATAAAATAAAATGTTTATTTGCTTTTGCTTTTTAAATAACATTTTATCATCAATTGCAGTATCATTGAATCAGTGATGAAAGTTAAGATCTTGACTTGGGTTTGAATAATTGAGCCCAATCACCTGATAACTACATAATTTTTATTGGTTCAGGGGCATCTTTACCAGTGACATGTCTCACTCTAATGGGAGTAACAAAAAAGTTACTAGTCTAGCTTTTTCCCCGCTGAGTCCCGTTCCATTAACATTGCTGTACAAAAACAATAAGCTGTAGGAAATTAAGCATGGTAAAATCTATTCTTGTTCAATAAAATGACTTTATAAATTCCTCCATTTTGAGCACTAGAAAAGTGCAATTTTCTGAAACTGCTACTGTGTGGTAACTTTACACTCCTCTGAAAAGAATTTTATGACAAGTCTTGCTTTTGGATAAGCTTAAAAACTGACCGTCTATTTTGTATTACAGTGTGTGAAATTGTGATTTTTCTTTTATTAGTCACTTTCACTTCACTTCCATATCAGCAGCAAATAACAAAACCTCTCCTGCCAAACTTCAACATCGTATCTTTTCTAAATCTGTTAGTTTCAGATCTATTTCAGCATATTGAAGATGCTAGTTTGGAGCATTTGGTTTCATGCCAGTTGTCAGAATTACTACAAGTGGAGGTATCCAAATGGTCTTAAATTGAATTTGATGGAAAATAGCAGGCAAGCCAACATTTTATGTTTTATACACTGAGGCCTGACTCAGCAAAGTTCTTAAGCAGATCTGGAATTTTAAGCATGAGTAGTCTCATTAACTTCAATGGCATGACACCCTTAAAGTTATACACTTTCTTAAGCACTTTGCTGAGTCAGGACTAAAAATCTGTGTGTGCTTAAGTCTTCAGCCAAGGAACTGTATGCAGGCCATGGTTTAGACTATTTGGTGATGGAGGGAGGTCATCAAAGGGGATTTATGCTCATTTAATGACTGAGTCTAAGGTATATTTTAACCCACCCATAAGTGACATTTGTACCTATTTTCTTCTCATTGGAATTTAAATGGATTTGCAAGTCTTTAGAATCTTTTTATAGCTAAAAATCAAAAATGATACTAAATATTTGGTATAGCTGCTGGTGTACAACAATATGAATTTAATATTTAACTTGTTAAAAGAAGTGTATGCACCTATGTAGTACAACTATCTTCACTTGGTACATTATTGTCTATGTAATTCTTTTAACTACATGCTTAAACAATGACTATGATATGCACTACATTTTACATTACCCTCCATTGTGTTTCATGTGCTACACTGATTCCAACTGGCACTCACAAAGCAGCCAGAAAATTACCACAATTATTGGAAATTATTGTGATTTAAACGCAAATGTACTCCCCCTCTCTGCATACAAGTTCTTTGTATTAGAGAAATAAAAGCAATCTGCTGTTTCAGCGCCCAGTAAGAAAAAACAGGTTTTCTTTGGTTATTAACCATGCTGAGAGAATTAATTCTACTTATTACAATGCTGGTGGCAGAGATACAGTAAATATTCATTTCACAGTTTATTCAGAATTGTGCTTTTCAAAATTGAACACCTTGCCTGAGAGGTTTGAAGAAGTCCAATCTGATATACAAACATAGCATGCAGTTCCTTTTCCCCTGTTTTTAAACCAAAATATATTGTATGTCCAGCTATTGGTTTTCCAGTTTGGAGTAGAAGTTTTAGAATACCCCGCCCTCACCCTTTTTTGTAAAGCAATGTTTTTGTCTTTTGTGTTTTAAATATTAAGGCCCAGATCCTGCAAACCCATGCTTAATTTCACATTCATGAGTAGTCTCATTGGAACCAGTGGGTCTACTCCTTTGCATAAAGTTAAGCACATATATGTTTGTGGAACAGGGCCTTATGTTGCAGAGGCTTCCTTAAGTATACAGCACCATCACTTTCAATGTACTGTAGGGTGACCAGATCACCCAAGTCAAATATCGGGACGTGGGGGCGGGGGGGGCGGGGCAAAAACAAAACAAACAAACAAACAAAAAAAACCCTTCCTCCACAAGCTCTGGAGGGAGGCCCCGGAGACGCAGGGGGAGCGCGAGTGAGAGTCCGGCCTGGCCCTGAGCAGGCAGGACTCAGTCGAGCGGTAGGGAGAGTAGGGGGGCGGCCCGCGGGGCCAGGCGGCGGCTGTTCTCCCCCCCTGGGCAGCAGGACTTGGGAGCAGCCGCTGCTGCAGCTCCCACTGTCACGGGGGGAGGAAGCGGCCGATGGCCAAGCTCAGCGGCTGCGGCTCTGACGCCCGGGCCCGAACCCCCCGAGCCTGGGCCTGCTGCGGGGACTGCCGATGCCTTCGCCCCGGGGCCGCCGCGGGATAGCACCAGCTGGGCAGCAGCCCAGACGCGACTGGCCAGAGGCTGGGCGCAGTGTGCGCGCTGCTGGGTCCCCGCAGCAGGCCCGGGCTCGGGGGGGTCGGGCCCGGGCGCCAGAGCCGCAGCCGCCGAGCTTGGCCATCGGCCCCTTCCTCCCCCCGCGGCAGTGGGAGCTGCAGCAGCGGCTGCTCCCGAGTCCCACTGCCCAGGGGGAGAGAACAGCCGCCGCCTGGCCCCGCGGGCCACTCCCCTACTCTCCCTACCGCCCGACTGAGTCCTGCCTGCACTGGGGCCAGGCCGGACTCTCACTCACCCTGGCACCGTGCTTCCCCTGCGTCTCCGGGGCCTCCCTCCAGAGCTTGTGGAGGAAGGAGGAATGGTGAGCCTGGGGAAGAGGCGGGGATTCGGGGAGGGAGCCAATGGGGGGAGGAGGGGGCAGAGTCGGTGCGGGGGCGGGCGCGAGCACTTCCGGGCTCCGGAGCATTTCCTTGTTTGTCCAGTGTCCCGACCGCACATCGGTCGGGACGCGGGACAAACAAGGAAATATCAGGACAGTCCCAATAAAATCGGGACGTCTGGTCACCCTAATATACTGGTTTAGGGGAAGGAATCATTCTGAAGTCTTTGAACAAGTGGATTAATGCATTTCATGGCATATATAACTACAGAAACAATTTTCATCACATAAGCTTAATTACAAAGGAAAAATCTAAGGCAAATGTCTGTACTATAGCATAACACATTTGTATTCTGTGTGTTCCCATGAGTTTAAGTGAATTTGACATTATTTTAACTTATTTACATCTTATGACCTAACAAATGAGTTATAATGGGTGCTTTTGTGATTCTAATGGGATTTTACATTTTAATATTTTAGCTTAGAAAAGCAGCCTTATGCAATATATGTATTGTGACAGGAAGGTATCCTAATCCAACTGTTGGTAAAACAAACCCACGAGAAAGCTAAATGGAAAAACGATGTTAAAATAACACTAAACTTCTCACATTAAACCACAAAAGAGGGAAATTCTGAGTTAGAACCTTACCTTGGCTGCACTGATGCATATATTTTTAAAGAGCCACCCAAAAAGTAAGAAAGAAAATGCTCTGATGTGGGATAACAGATTCAGCTATGTCATGATCTTCTAGAATGAAGGCCTTAAGTTAAACATGTCTCTCTCTTCTTTTGTGGTTTCTCTTTGTGAACCTTTTTTTTTTTTTTTAATTCAGCTTTAAACCTTCTAAAATGGGTAGGCAAGAAGAGAAATGAACCACATTCCAACTTCCAGCATCATTTGGAAGAGCCACGTATACTGGTGTTCTGCTTAATATCCATGAAGGCATTATCACTGCACCCAAACAGCCCCCATCCAGGAAATCTTAAGATAGTAAGCAGCAACAAATGTGAGGGGGAGGTGAACAGAGAAAATGAGAGAAACAAACAAGTCATATATGTAATACATGCTGAATGCTACAATCTCTGCTAATTCCAGCTGATTATTGTGACACAGTTTGCAGCACAAATTACACTAGTTTAATCACTATACTTACTCCCACACAATGTTTATAGGGAAGGTATAGTTTTAGCATATACTTGACTATCTGTTATACACTGCTGTTGTGTGTAAGCATATATTATGCTAAATACAATGCCAATTGTTCCTTATTATAACAATTAGAGCAGGGGTTCTCAAACTGGGGGTCAAGACCCCTCAGGGGGTCACGAGGTTATTACATGGGGGGTCACGAGCTGTCAGCCTCCACCCCAAACCCTGCTTTGCATCCAGCATTTATAATGGTGTTAAATATATTTTAAAAGTGTTTTTAATTTATAAGGGGGGTCGCACTCAGAGGCTTGCTATGTGAAAGAGGTCACCAGTACAAAAGTTTGAGAACTACTGAATTAGAGGCTGCTGTCAAGGTAACTTTTTATGATTACACTAAATATTCTCATTGTTTATAATTATGGACAGACAAGCTACTTCTAAAAATAAAAAAAAGCTGGAACAAGCCTAAATTTGCCCATCCTCCCTTCCCACTGAATTTAGCAAAGCACATAAGCACTTCCATGTCTCTCATTGATTTCAATATTAATATTGCCATGTCATGTTATAAAAGCTTTACATCAAGAATGCTTTTTATCTTCTACAATGGTATGTGTTTAGGAACTCGCAATATATTTTTTAAGTATTTTGATTTCAGTGGGACTTTAAGGGCTAGAATCACAAAAATACTTAAGCACCTAACCCCAGACCTAGACACCTAAATCCCAATTTTAGGCTCAACAGTGATTCACAAAACTCCCGCTGAACCCATACGTACCTAACTCATTCGGCATGTATATTTTTGCTGTAAAAAGTACCTCAGCAAGCCTCTGGAAATGTGCACTTCAGCCTTACTCTGGGTGTCCAGATGCATATCTCCTGCCTAAGCCCCAGAGCAATTCACAAACCAGGGAAAGACAGGCATTTGACTGCCTAAATCATGCGCAGGGTCCAATCCAGTGGAACAGCTTAAACAGTCATTTTGGTGACAAAGAGTACCTCAGATATGAAAATGACTTTCTAGCTTGGTGTCTAGAGCACTCACTGAGGATGTTGGAGACCCAGGATGCAGTCCCCCTGCTCCAATGACTCGCTAATTATTTATACACAGTGGAATAGCTTCAGCAGGAGAGAATGAGGGAGCTCCACATAAGAATATCTGATGGCCTAGACATTTGCCTGAATTGTCGCAGCTCTTTCTTCAAATCCCTTTTCTCCCTAAGGCAAAGGGGGGACTTGAATTGGGGGTCTCCCGCATCCCAGGCAAGTACCTTAGCCACTGGACTAAAAACTACAATGGAGGTCCTTCTCTCTCTTTTGCCCCCTGCCCCCTTTGCCTAACTCCAGAGAGGGTTCCTGGAAGTGAATCACTAGCAGAGATAGGTGGGGCTTAGAATATGCACTGCTTCTGGTTGGCATCTCCCACTGGCTAGTTTAGGAGGCTTCCTGCCTAATGTGCTGGCTTTTGTCAATCCCATTTTTAGGCACCTATCTCTCCCCATTCATTGTATAGGGAAGCTAGGCACCTAACTCAGACTTTATGAATTGCAGTGTGTTCCTCTGATTATTTTTTTTCTAGGCACCTATATGTTAGGTGATGTGATGCTCGACGTCACAATGCCTAACTCCTTTTGTGCATTCAGGCCTCCATGCTTTGCTGACTCAGGATCCTTTCAAGGCTTTTCAAAGTTGCACTGAATTTATTCTGATGTATCAGCATGCAAGGCAATATTAGTGTGTTGCAGTCTCTGTCCTACTCAATCAAAAGCAGACAGAGCCAAATTCAGCTCAGTTACATGGGTGAGACTCCTCTAACCAAGAGCAGAATTTGGCCTACAATTTACAATTTTGCTCTTATCAAACTAGGACATGGATTGCAGGTCTAATCCCAGATTTGATTCTCTATGTTGGCAGTTCAGTAATAAACTCCAGGCCACATCTCTGGTCCAGATGAATGTTGCATTGTCTCTTTCAGTTCTGTAGTTATGCCAAGAGAACAGATGGATTCCATTTGTTCAGTTTGCAATTTTAGAAGAATGTAAAGGCAATACTTCACTGCACCCCATTTATTACTCGTCTAACAGCAGAATTAAAACATAGTCACAAGGTGTTGACTATCAGTGTTGAGTTTAACCAGCGGAAGATCTGCCAATAGGAGCCGCTGAGTTAGAAATGAAGATCTATGTGTGTAGGTATTAGTTGGCATAGTTAAGTATAAACAGTACTCTCTTTTTTTTTTCTCTTTAAGAGAATGTGCCTTTTATATTAGGAAAAAATTGTGCTAAAATATTTATTTTTAGCACAGTATTTTTCCTAAATTTAGTTAAGTGTGAAATACTGTTGACAGGGGAAAAAAATAAGTTAATGTAAAACTCATGCGGCATATGCAAAATTAGGCAATGTGAGAAATTCTAAACAAGATTAACTCACCAGCGTATGGCATCTATAATTCATAAGGGACACTATATTGAAATGAAAAAATATTAGCATGTGTTAATATAAGTATACAGAGATTTAACTTGCTTTAGGCTAGTGCTGTAGTAGCAGAGTAGCTCCAATAGGTTAATGAACAGAAAGCTAAAACATTAGTAACCTAGCAGAAATGCTCTGTTTTTCCACCTCCAAATGCACATGTAATGGATTCACTAACTTCTGGAAGTTGGCATACCAACTGTACAAATGTAAAAAAAGAGAAACATTGCCTATTATAACATAGCTGCAGCTCAGCTAAGATCAAAGAAGATGACAGAAAAAGGGCAATTACAAAACCTACACTACAGTCATTTTTTAAATAAACTCAGCTGCCTTAATCCTACTATCAAAACCTTCTTTTATTATTCATTTGCCCTTGAACTGTGGTGGCACAGTAATTTTAAAGAGCTCAAAAGTGTGAAATCTAATAATACAAAGACTTTATGGCATGCAAGGGATTCTGTTTTGGTTTCATGTGAATATTTTCACAATTTAGTGAAACTGCCTCATTACAAATGTCATAAATATATATCTTAACTGCATTTAAGAGTACTCTAGAGCCCTTTAGATGCTGGGGAACCATATTAATGTACTTTCTAAAGAAAAAGGTTAAAAGTTCTGAATCAGTCTTTATATGGAGCTAGACATTTTATATGGAAAACTAGTCTCCAATTCACTTAACTACTTTAAGCACTATCAACTTGGAATTTAAAAGCAGGACTTTGTATCTAACCTCAGAGCACCATAGAATGGACAGAATCCACTTAAAACAATGTTGCTCAGGGGTTGCATTAGCCACTTGCCAGAACAGAGGTGAAGGGCTACTCCTAAGAATGCACATAAATATTATTAAAAGGTAGTGCCCAGACTCATATTTCCTTGTTCTTTAGTTGTCTATTGATTTAAATTAGGCTACTCACAGAATAAATTATTACTACTTGTGAATAAGAGAGGCAGAATCTAGCCCATACTTAAAATATGGAGTGGATAAGAAGTGCTAGTCTGTTGATGCTGGCCACAGACAGTACAGATTGAATTAGAATAGACATCTGCAAATCATTAGATTTATTCCATACAAGTAAGAGGAATAGAATGAGGGATTCAGATAATACACTTGTCTTTGTTAGTCAGCATGGCTTATAAATTATTCTGACAATCTTCCCCTATTTTAGCCATGTTTTCCACACTGTCTCTGAACAGACCGACACCATAAGAAGCACTTTAAATTGCACTGATCTGCTTTAACACTCTTGATTGAAATTAAAATCCAATAAGCTGAAATATGCAGAATTTAACAAATGAAGAAGGACTTGAGGAAAGTAAAATGTTATCCTAACTTTTTTACAGCTTGTGATTTGCAAAAACAAAGGAACACAACAGGGAATTAGGATTGACCTCTTTGAAGCACTGTCCTGTAGTTGTTCTTCTGCATAGGTAGTGAATGTGTTGGATAATAAGCCAGATGTAGAATAGTAAATTATTCTAGGTATTCTATTCACTGTGAACTCCACTATTCTAGACTAGCGTAATCTCATTAAACTGTTTTATCTCTAAAAAGACAGTGCTACAGTCAGACTCTCTCAGGTCTGTAGTGTGATCTCAGTGACACTCATGTGAATGCAGAAAAAAACCCAACAAGGTTACTAGAGTTGCTCTGGATTTTCACCAGTATCATTGACATCAGAATCTGGTGTAGTGTCTGGTAGTCAGCATGACAGAGTGTCTCAGGCATCAAGGAGAAATGCTTTACTCCTAGCCATACAGGTAGTAAGTAGCTGGGGGGGCGGGGTATGGTTAAAAGCTTCTATCTAAGCTTTGGCTCCTCAAACTGGTGACTATAACAATTGGTATTTATCTGAAGATCTCTTACATTTCCATCACAGGCCTCAAGGCCAGTTCAGAAATGGCTCACACAGGAAGTTTGCCCAGTGACCATCCTTTCCAGTTATGAAGTCATAAACAAACTTCATTTTCATGGGGGAAAGTGTGTGTTTTTTTTCTTATGCCCTGAAAACAGTTTTCCACATTCAACAAAACCAAATTTATTTAAACTAGACTCGAAACAGCAGTGGTATAGGTGTAATCTAGAAGGCTGCATGCAGTGCTGGTCATCCCTTCTCAGCAAGGCTATTGAAGAAATAGAGAGGACTGTGGAAGGGTGATGAGAATGATCCAGGGGATGGAAAATATTCTCAATTTGAAGAGAGATTAAAAACACTGGGATTTTTTGCCTTAGTAAGGTGATAAATAAGGAACACAATAAAAGTATATGAATAATGAATGGTGTAGAGAAAATTGAATAGGAATTTCAGTTCCCCCTGACTCACAACATAGGAACAAGGGGACATTCAATGAAAATGAAAAGTGGCAAATTCAAAATTATTAAAAAGGAAATACTTCATATGGTGTAATTAGAGTGTGGAACTCTTTACCACAGGATGTAGCTGAGGCCAAAGACTTGACAAGATTCAAAGAAAGACTGACATGTATATAGATAACAAAAATATCCAGAGTTATAATAGCTAATGCCAAAAAATAAAAAATGGTTTTGGGAGAATTATAAAATCATGCTTCAGGGTTCAAGTCAGTCTCTAAATAATAGGGTGATATAGGATGAGACCTTAATTGGGACAGATAACCTGACATTTCCCTAATGTGGTGTTTTATTGCACCTTCCTTTGAAGCACCAGATGCTAACCACTGTCAGAGACAGGATGATACTGGACTAGATGGACCTCGGTTCTGATCCAATATAGCATTCCTGTGATAGACAGTGTTTAAAAGGAAGACAAAAATGTCCTACTCTCACATGTTATGCACCAGCTTTAGCTCTGGTATTATAATTGAGTGATACCTGTTTAGCCCAGGACTATGGCCAACTGTCTCCATATACAGATTGCAGACTTACACTTTCACTCCCCAGCAAGCATAAGATAGTGGTTTTTTTATCACATAAGTTTACTTGTTTAGTTTTTGGCATTTATTTTTTTTACTCTAAGTGAGAACAAGATGAATAGTAAAGTCAGGCCTGACAGAGAAAGTAGCAATATGAGGAGTTTGTGGGAGGCACCCAACAATCTATGGATTGTTGATAGGGAGACTGGAAAGCAAAGTTGGTTTTATTAAGGTCAATATCCTCTTTCTAGAATGGAATGGAAGATTTTATTCCATTGAATTAGCAATTGTTTTTTGTGTCACCAACACAATCCATTTTCTCTTGGCTAGAGCTTGGGGAAGTGGGGAAAATGGAGTTCCTGTAGGATTTGGATGAGAAAAGGAACAATGTGTTGAAAACAATGTATTCAGTACAGGGCCGATGCTTCCACTAGGCAACCCTAGGCGATCACCTAGGGCGGCAGGATTTGGGGGGCGGCATTTTGCCATCCTCGGCGGAAATTCAGCAGCGGGGGGTCCTTCCACTCTGGGTCTTCGGTGGAAATTCGGCGGTGGGTCCTTCACTCACTCCGGGACCCGCTGCCGAAGTGCCCCGAAGACGCGGAGCGGAAGGACCCCCGCCGCCGAATGCTCAGAGGAGGAGCGCTGCCGCTTAGGGCGGCAAAAACCCTGGCACCGCTCCTGATTCAGTATAGTCCATGACTAGCAATGTTTTTAAAAAACAGTTTAGCCTCTTGTTTAATTGAAACATTTGCCAGTGTGAGTTCTTACATACCCAATGAACTGGGGCATTGACTATTTTCATAATGTTATCCATTCCCATAGAAGCCAGCAGCACACACACAAGGAAAGAAAAGAAAAAACTAAGCAAAGAAAAAATTATTTTCATATTTCATAGCAAAAATTGAATTACATATGTGAATGCAATGTGAATGTGTGAATTTATTTTAAATTGACTAGCTTAATCCAGTTTTGGAAATAAGTAATAACAAGGAAAGCTAATGCACAGGTATTGATTTGGAAGCCCTTTGACAGATCCTCAGTTGCTGTAAATTGTCAAGCTCCATTGACTTCAACAGAGATATGACAATTTACACCATCTGAGGAATTGTCCCTGTGTGTTTGAAACAGCACAGGTGTGTATATAAACAATTCTGTGTGCAGAAAAGGAAATCCTGCCTTTAAATATGTAGAAAGGTGGGCGAGGCCTTATCTTTTTTTAGTGGACCTTGGAGAAAGAGACAAGCTTTCAAGGTCCACAGAGCTCACCTTCACCTTCTGTTTTTGGTTAAAATTTCAACAGTGCCAGTGACTAAGTCCTATTTACAAAAATGCTTTAGGCACTTGAAGTCTAAGAGCAGGTCTACACTAGAAAATTTTGCCAGCAGGGCTACATCATTTAGGGGTGAGATTTCTTTTGCCAATATAACTATGCAGGTAAAAGCTCTAGTTTAGATGGAGTTATCAGTCCAAAAATGTGTATGCTGATATAGCACTATTTATTAGAGTTGTTGATTAATTGCAGTTAACTCACGCAATTAAATCAAAAAATTTAATTACGATTAAAAAATTAATCGTGACTAATCGAAGTTTTAATCACACTGTTAAACAATAGAATACCAATTGAAATTTATTTAATATTTTGGATGTTTTTCTACATTTTAATATATATTAAAAAAAATTCTGTGTTCTAATTGAAATCAAAGTGTATATTATTTTTCATTACAAATATTTGCACTGTAAAAATGATAAAAGAAATAGAAGTTTTCAATTACAAATGCAGATTTTTTTTGTGACAGATCTGCACTCAAAAACAAAACAATGTAAAACTTCAAAGGATGAAAATGAACATGCATCAGTCTGCTCTGCTTTGGATCATTATCGAGCAGAACCCAAATACCTTTTCTCACTTTCAGGTGACATTGTAAACAAGAAGCGGGCAGCATTGTCTCCTGCAAATTGTAACCAAACTTGTTTGTCTGAGCGATTGACTGAACTAGAAGTAGGACTGAGTGGACTTGTAGTCTGTAAAGTTTTACATTGTTTTATTTTTGAATGCAGTTTTTTTGTACATAATTCTACATTTGTAAATTCAACTTTCATGATAAAGAGATTACACTATAGTACTTGTATTAGGTGAATTGAAAAATAATATGTCTTGTTTTTTACAGTGCAAATACTTGTATTAAAAAATAAATATAAAGTGAGCACTGTACACTTTGTATTCTCGTCTGTAATTGAAATCAATATATTTGAAAATAGAGAAAACCTCTACAAATATTTAAATAAATGCTATTCTATTATTGTTTAACAGTACGATTAATCACATGATTAATCGAGATTAATTTTTTTAATTGCTTGACAACCCTACTATTTATACATTTATACCAATATACTGCATCTATAGCAGGAGGGTTAAATGAACAAACCCTCCTAGAGTACACTGGGCCTAACGCTCATTGAATGTCAGTGGGACTTAGAAGCCTAAGTGCTTAAGTCTCTTTTGAAAATGGGACTTGGGCATCTAACTCAAAGTGTTTGTGAAAATTTCATGTTGTGTTTGTAATTAAGACAGAATGGGCCAGGTCCTTGGGTATTGGTGAACTGCACACTGCGCATGCTGGGAGTGGGAAGTTGTGTATGGGGTCTTAAAGATTGACATTCTACTCCCCTGTTCAGGCTACTAGTGTGACTTCCTGCACTAAGTTAAGCATTCTAAAGGCTCCTCTATCTTGCATCAGCTACTAACAACATCAACGATCCAAAACTGCAGCCGGGATTGGTGTGGTGAAGGGGCATCTGGATCAAATCATTTTTTATCTGACCACCAGCAGGGAAGAGGGTGATGCAGGAGTCTTTATGCTACCATTATGCCACTGGGCTGAATGTACTGGCTCTATGACTAGGTTTGCTGGCAGTATGGCACAAAGGGGCTGAACCACACAGGAGAACCTGACTCAAAACATTCTACAATAAGTTAACATTATTCTATCAAAATGCAGTGTTATATTTTAAGCATTCTTAAGTTAGGAAAATTATATGTGTAGCCTACCTGCTATAAGTATATATATATATATATATATATATATATGTATATGTATATGCGGATGAAAATGAAAACAAAGAAGGAAAAAATGAAAAGAAATAGACATTCTCCTATCCAAAATAAAGCTATTTATCTCTTGATTCAACATCATACAATGTTTATTTGAATTTTGGAAAGCTTATAATTGGGTCAGAGTGGAAAATCTGTCCAAAGAATGGTAGAAATGTTGTGATTAGCCTATAAAACAGGCACAAGTTTTGCACTCATTGCATGGCTATGTGCTTTTGCTTTATAAAAAATGAACATTGATGTTGAATTTCTTGGGTAGAAAGGACTGATTTATATGGACCGTTTCAAACTACGCATTGTCATCATGTGGCTTTTTTTTTTCTCTTTTTTTCCTCTAACCATGGATGGGAGATTTTTTTAAAAAAATCAGTTCAGTAATTTCCCTTTAGTTGTATTCCAGTGGCTTGTATTATACATTTAAATAAAAAGGATGAACAGTGTTTGGTTTTTTTGTTTGTTTTCTGTTTCATTTATTTTGGTTTACATTTGATGTATTCTGCACTCTAAAACTTTCCACCTAAAGTGGTCTAAGAAATCACCAATATGTCATTTAAGCATTTTCATACCTTCTCAAGAACCTTCTGTTATAGTTGAAGATTTACATCAAGTAATGATTACATCTATACACTCAGAATATCTGATCAACTAAAACTGTTTTGCACCATTCTGGGAGTTCAAATCTACCTTTAAACTTGGCTTAATTCTCCTTACCTAGGGAATCTTAAGGTAGTACTCTGACTTACTGAATAGTTGAAGAAGAATGAGGAAAAGGACTAGAACTACTGGAAAGGCCATATGACAGTTGGGATCCTAGGAACATAGGAATTGCCATAATAGATCAGACTCATGGTCCATCTATTCCAGTATCCCAGTCTTCAACAGTGACCAGCACAAGGTGCTTCCAAAGAAGGTGCAAGAAACCCTACAGTAGGTGATGTGGAATAATCAGCATCCTATAATAGTTTCATTCTAATCCTTGATAGTCTGGCTCTTAGACTAACTGAGGTAGGCTAACATGTTTGTCCAATTTTGAACTCACTTGCATATTGTGAAAATCAGAGAAAGGATGAATTATCAACAGTTAATCATTTCCCACAATAACTAGCTCATCAATTTGGCACACAAGATGTTTTGAGGCATAGCAGATTCAAGATCTCATTTTTAACATGCATTCCAAACAAATTCTTCCAGAGATTCTTGGCTACCAGTAAGACGTACAAAAATTAAATGATCTGAAATGACCCCCTACTAGAAGGAAAAAGAGTTAGTTCATATCAGATCATCTGGTAATTTTCCATCAAATAATTCACTTTTAATATCCCTGGGAGATTCTTTGTTTATAGCTGCCAGCCTATTCTTGCTATCTTTTTTTATCTATGTCACAGGAAACAAGAAACAAAGGAGATTTGTTTGTGTCCTACGTACATTGTTCACTGCATATACAATGCTGGTGGATCATGTATAATTTTGGATATACTATATAGCATTTCCCTATAAGACTTAACAATGCAGAATGTTTCCTTAAATTCTTTGGCCTCTAAATGACTATAAGAATTCAGCAATTTGTCTTCCATAGAATATTTTCTGAGCACACATGATACTACTACTAAAACATGTGAATGCTGTCATTTCTGGGTAAATGTGTTTTCTCAAAGCATTATTACAAATCAATATCCAGACAGCCTTTTGTCTTGCACATTTCAACAGATCTAGAATAGATTCTCAATTTGTATAAGTTGGCATAACTCCATTGATCTATTGATTTCAATGGAGCTACACTAATTGGCTAGCAGCGTTGTCTTTGGTGTAAGATCTAGAGTACCAATTGATCAGGGGTAAGTGACTGGTCTCTTGGGACTCGGAGCAACCTGATGTGGTGTGATGTGGTTTCAGTAACCATTAATCACATAGTCCAGTTTGTCTGAGAGACTGTGGAGTCTAAGTAGACTGTCTGTGACTCCGTAGTAAGACTGGTATAGTGATCTAGGAGTTCACATTTGTTATTGACTTGGTGAAATCTAATTATACACACACCACCAGCTTGGGGTGTCTGCCCTGTTTTCTGACAGTCTGCCCTGAGGTTTTCACTCCAGACAGTGTTACAAAGATATTATTCAAAAACTCATAATTTGCTGATCAATCATATCATGGCAAAATCCACATAGCAGAGTTATATGTGAAGTTATAAACATAAGCTGAGATCATGACTAAAAGTGTGTTTTCCAGAGAAGTCTGGGGTGTAACCAAACCAGTTCCCCAGAGACACAGGGCAAACTGACACCTCAACCAGATGTAAACACGGTTGATGGACCATTGCCTGCTAAGTGTCAGTTCTTTGGTAGAAAAGGGGGCAGGGGCAAAAATATACATCTTAGAAAAGAAATAGCATGGAGTTCTCTTCCACACAGACTGCCTGTCACCTTGCTCCCAGCTGGAAATGCTTCTCAAAGGGGGGACAGGACTATTAAAAAGGTGGGGCAGACACCCCAAATGATACCCCCCCCCCATGGTCAATTTACTGCACCATAAGGGACAACAGAAGCGGCCATTAGTGGGTCCTGACCTAAGAGGTTTGGTCAGACTACTGAAAGCACGTGGTGAGAAAACTTTGCTTTGAATTTAACATTGTTAAGTTAAGCACCAGTTGCATCTTATCTTTTATCTGTAACCATTTCTGACTTTTATGCCTCATTACTTACTCAGAAATCTCTCTTTGTAGTTAATAAACTTGTTTGATCTAATCCAGTGTGTTTGAGTTGAAGTGTCTGTGGAAACTCCAGTTGGGATGGCAAGCTATGTGCATATTATTTTCATTGGAGCAATAATGCATTTCATATAATTTGTATTGTCCAGGAGAGGGCTGCACAGAACAGGACATACATTTCGGGGTGGGGGGGATTTAGGCCACAGCTGGTAAGAGTCAAGGTGGCTGGCTGGAGGCTCTTTGTGATCAGTCCTGACTGAAGGCTACAGCAACAAAACAGTGTAAAGGACACTCCAAGTTGGAGGGCAGGGATGACACAGCTACTTATTATTGTACCTGGGTATGTCACACACCCTTTCTCTCTTTTAGGTGATAACTTGTTTTTCTTTACCTTTTGCTTTGTAAGACACTCCCCAGACATTAAACAACAAAGATGACCTCAAAATTCATGAAGACTGGTACTCATTTTCCTTTAGCTTCCTGGCTGCCCATTTTGCAACATCCAGCCCCCTCTGATTGAAGAAGCAAACTGAGTAGGAACCTCAAAGGCTACCAGTAGCAGTGCTCCACCTGTTAATCCATAAACAAGTGCATTATAGTAATACCTGACACCTTCTCAGGAGAGAGGATAGGTCATGATGACCCTGCTGGTCCTGAGGAGGGTCCAAAACTTCAGCTGCATTTCAACCACTAAGCCATTGGGCCAGCCCTGACACAGCTCTGATGACAAAGCTTTGTGTTGATTCTAAAAACCAGTCACTGCAGTGGCTACATTGGTATGATTCTGTGTGGTTTTATATCTCAAATTTGCTGCATATAGACTAAGACTTCCATTGACGCTGAGAGGTAACTTTGAAGAACAAATAAATATGCATTGAGAAGGATTTCCTGTTTGATATCATTTGAATGGTGTAAGGTGTTTATGAGGCTTTTTTCATTTATCACATTGTTTTACACTACTTGCCTGGCAAGCTTTGAGACACTATTTCAGTCATATTTCTTTGCCAAATGAAGATGTGCAGCAATCCCCAACTGGTGAGATTTCCCTACAGCTACCACTAAAATTGCCCTTCTAAAATGGTATTTTTAAGAATGTGGAGATTGAAGACAATTTTCCATAGCCAGTAGGATAATCCTACTTATATATAATGCAATGCTTTTGAAATCAATCACACAGCATGCTGTTGGACAGTATCTTGAATCTAATTATTTTCCAGTTTAGAAGAAGGTGAGAAACAGGAGAAACATGCACTTACTTTTATAATTATCTTCAGTTTACTATCGGGAATATAATTAGGCAAGGGGCCATTAGGTCATGGAGCTCAGTTAGTAATTGCTGGTTGCCTGGCTGACTGCCTCAAGTTAACAATGGGGCTGATGTACTCGAATTGTAGTTATTACTGGGGAATATATGGAAATGATTGATGTTTGCTATTTCAGACAATATTCCAACTCTTTGCTCATTGTGTTTAAAATAAGTTAGCTGTATTCTTCAAAAGGGGCCACAGGCTGGCAGCAGTGAATATGATTAAACAACTCCTTATGGTAATAATTACTTCTGCTATGGCCTTCATAGTTTATTAATTTAAAAAAAACCTTGCTTTTTAATAAGGTGGGAGGTTTATCATGATTTAGATTAACTGGTTGGCTTATTGGTCTCTTGAAACAGTTCCATGAATACAACGCCTGGATGAAATTCTAGCCACAGACTAATTAGCTTTAGTTCATTCATCATGTGTACATATTTTGTGGCATTTATTTCTTTTGGTTTGGTTTGTATTATACAAGAAATGAGTAAACAAACAAAATTCACAGGGCCTGATTCTGTAACCCTTATTGACTAAGTTGTGCTTACACAAGCAGTCACACTTAATTCAGTGGGACTACTTGCAGCAGTAAGTTCTGTTCTTTAGGCCCAGATACTCTAATATGTAACTGCTAGACTCAAGATACAAATGTTAGCAATCACTTGGCCCTTACTTGCCTTTTTTCTTTGAACCAAAGTCAAAAGTGCATGCAACCACACACATTTTTGGCTGATGCTATACTTTCCAGATGGGGACTCATATTTCATGAATACAATTCAAAGCATTAGGTACCTTTGATCAATTTGTTGTACTATGTAGAACAGAGACTGTTGAACTCAAGTTAATTTAAGGTAATTTTAACCAATTTAATTCACACTTTCCTTTTTAATACCCTATTTATACCTACCTACCAACGGACTAGACCAGAGCAACTTGGATTCATTTTGTAGCATGGCAACTTCCACTTTAACCAGTGATGACTCTTAGCCAGAAATGGTATCTGAACACCCTAGATCTATGTGGAAGTTTGGAATCAGATCTGAATCCAGATTTCATGGCTACCCATATTTTGTCTAATTAGCCAAACCCAAACCCTGGATCTGAACCCCAGCAATATTTTTGCAAGTCAATAAATGGTGCTATTGCAGAGAATGTTGTTACTTCTGTTTAACTGATTGCATAGTTGCTAGGTCTTGGAGAAATATTTATTACCAGCTGTGATGCAATTCTTTCTAGAAGCCAAATGTATCATCAGCAAAAGGTTTACTGATTTAGTTTTTCTCTGGCTGATTTATTTTCCTAAATATAGCTTCTGCCTACAAATTATAACCACACAAGCAAATAAAAATATTACCTGGTACCCAAAACATTACAATCCATAACATTTGAATATGGATCTGTCCTTTGTAATTGAGGCCCATTTTCAATTTTAACACTTCCAGCAGTAGATTCGTGTCTGGCTTAATATTTCCTTGGTAAGCCTTTCTAAAGAGCTTGTATAGATCCTTATGAAGCAACAGGAAATTTTGGCTCTAATCTGGTCTACCCAAAAGTATATCCATATTTTGCAATCCTGCACTAGTCTTCATGTAGGGGATTTGGTTGATATTTGGGTTTGGCCTTTTAAAGAGCTTATCAAATTATCAATAATAAATAATTATCTGGCAAATTTAACCCTTTTTTCTGTATGTGAATTATCCATAAACAGATCATGAATTTAATTAATGTGTTTGTTATTCACAAATATTCAATTTGAACAAATTTTAACTTGCTGGAGAACTGGTTGCTATAAGTACTCAGTCATTATTTGCATTGTATGACTGATTATTTTAGTCACAAAGTATTGTTTCCTTCTTTTTTCCTAATTGAGTGAACTAAACTGTGACATGGAGTCCCTTTTTCCTTCTTGAAAATTACCCTATCTTATAATCATTTAAATTAATTGAGGAGATAATAAAGAGTTTTTCAAACTGGCCATTATACCAACTTCCAACATGAAAATCCATATAAATAAATCACAATTGTATTCACAATGGTTTTGTTTCCCACAAACATATTGGCAAATAAAATTTGATCACCTGAAGTTGCACAAATAAGGGAGTCAAAAGTACTAGCCAAGAAAATAGGTGGGTGGTATTCTAAAGATTTTTTTGTGAATACTTCTTTATAGAATTTACCCATCTCTAGTTTCAGGTCTGGCTGTGGTAAGTCCTGTTTTTTGACCATACAGTGAAACTGCAGAATTTATAACTGTTGCAATGAAAATGTAGAATGTTGTTTCACTACAGCTTCCACAAAGAGGTTATGTACATCGGCTACTGAGACTAATAGCTTGAGAAATAGCTTTGAAATGTGTCTCAATAGAGGAAAATCTTACAAAAAAGGAGAGTGGAGAAATAGCCTGTGCTACATTACTCTCTTGGTGATTCATGTTAAGAATGATGTATAGGAAATAAAGCATTAATGGAAATTGGAATTTTCTTGAAAAATTCCCAATAACTACATATGTTTATGGGGGAGGGGAGGAATAAAGGGAAGATACGCATGCTTGGTGGGTGTGGGGGGAAAAAATTTGTACTTAATATATTGGGGAAACAGTTCAAGAACAGGTCATCCATGTGAAGACATGATCCCTGTAATGCTGCCAAGGTGAGGCAGACCTAGGGTGATCTGCTTAGTAAGTGTACATTGCACCCTAATTAATCTATATGACCATTTTTCCAAGATTGCAAATATTTTTGAAGATATTTCAGTGCTGTCAACTGAAAAGCATTGGCCCTCCTTATGTGGTGTGAATAATAATAGCAATAAGCCACACGGGCTGTGAATTACTACGCTGTTGGTGCATGCTTCTGGTGCTCTGTGAGATTCCTCCGTGAATATAAAGTGCCTTCTGTGACCAGAGAAGAGCTGGCAAATATAGTGAAATGACTTTTCATCAAAATGCACATGTTCTCAAGTCTGTGAATCTGGAGCAATTTTATAAAATATACAAAACTTTCAAACTGTCTTGAAAACAGTATAAGACAATATAAAATAGGGCTGTTAGAAATGGGAGAGGAATTGTGTGTCACATAGACCTTTTTTTAGGTTCCCCCATCACTAGGTTCATCATTTGGGTATGGTGAGACTGGTTTACTCCCACTTAAGAATCATACAAAGCTGGCATAAGTTAGAACAGCCCTTAGACTGCTTTAATTTACTCCAGGGCTGGGGCCAGCACAGACTGATCCAAAGAATAAGGGATCCATAACCAGCTCCCCTACAGACCTTACCCTGTCCTGCACTGAGTATATCTCAATGCAGGAGAGAACCTGTCCTATGCTATATAGGTCATAAGAGTGAGGCTTTAGTTGTACAGTTGTATCTTTGGAGGTTGGACGAGAGCAAAATATGCTGGCTTACCTGATGACATACCATAACAGCAGTAAAAAAGAATGAACATTATGGCTTCAACCTCTCTTGTTTTAGCTGGCAAAAACTTCCAATTCACACTATTTTGATTGACTCCCTTTTTGAGTCTGTCAGATCCTCATGTAGTAGAGCCTGAAGTATGGGGCCTAGTACAAAGCCTAAGGCCTGAACTAAAGTGAGCAAATGTCAGGCCCTGCTGATATAAAGCAAAGTTAGCCAGAGTCAGGCTATGAGCAAAAATCACTCCTAGGAACTAAGTATTCACGTAAACATGTTCCAAAAGGATGGTACCAGAATACTGTGATACAAACATTTGGTGTAAACACAATCCCTGAAGATTATACAGGAGCACACTGACCTCTCTTGAAGATAAGGTCAGGATGACAGGATAATGGATAGAGATGTTTTGATTGAATCAACAGGTACAAGGTAAAGAGTGGTAACTAACCACATCAAAGGGGCAACATGTAACTTGTTTGTATCAGTGTATAAAGAGGAGTCACAAAGGGGGTGAGTTTGTCCTGCCAAGAGGGGAGCAGAGTCCTGCAGCTCACTTAGACTGTCATGGGCATACATGTATTAGTGGCACCATAGAGTCTGGTAGGTGCTAGTACTGTGCTTTGTTGGCAATAGCCCTGGCAGAGTACATTCACTACTGAACCGAGTCTGTGGTCTTCTTGGGCAGTTCGATTGAGGTCTGCTGTGTCAGCTATCTGCACAGAGCTGGTCCACTATGCAGAGAGAACACACACATGCAGCCAACAACTGACAACACTGGATGACCCCAACTGCTGATCTGGTTAGTAGGCGAGCTGTGCTCTGTAGGAATCATGGCAGAAAACTACGAAGTAGGGAACCCCATTATCCCTTCCCTGAAAATCCCCAGAGAGTTTGATGAGGTATGGATGTTTGCCAGCAAAAGAGGTCCATATGAATTTAAAAAAAGATAGTAAGGAAGAAACATGGAACCCATAGGCCAAAGGGGGGAGGGAGGGAAGAGAAGACGAACTCTCTGTTGCAAGACCACAGGAAGTGTCACAGGAAGAGACCACCCGTGAAAGTGCAGCAGAGTAAGTGCCAGTATATTCTGCCTCTCTCCTTCGGACATTCAGGCCACATTAATTTCCAGCGGCAAGGTATCTGATTTCATCTGCTGCATAGCAGAAAGGGCTTATGACTTCTGTTAAGCAGCCAGACTTCTTAGTCTTTTTGTCTCTCTCCTTTCTAGTGCTTGTTTATGCTGAGCAATAGCAATATGAAAGATACTTCTCTCATCTGGATGAGTTTCTACACAATGAAAATATTTGATAATTTTTGTTTTCCCTGTTAATTGCTGATGAGTGGTGTCTCAGTTTGGTCCTCCAGGGTGGCTAGAACAGGGCAGGGAAACTTCAGGAGCTCAGACTTCAGTACAGATCCCTATGCTACTTCTGAAAGTGGAACCAAAGCACATGTATATACATCCCTGGCAACTTTCATCCTCCTCTGAACATCTTTATCTATGTACAGTGGCTATCACTAGAAAAGTGGACAATTACCAATACACATGATTTGTGGTATTTCCCAAAGTAATTATCATGATGGAGTAATGGCATTATTTTCAAAGGTATTTAGCTTCTGAAACCCATATGCAGTCAGTGAGAGCCTCAGGTGTTCAACACATTTATATGCGACCACAAATGTCCACTTTTTAGTAACCTGGACTCCTTTATAGTACAGCTCAGTACTGTAACCAGGGAAGTGCCCATTTCCCTATGAAGCACACACTTTAGTGTTCCTTCAAGTAGCAATTTCAAGTGGTTTGCCCTTTCAGTCCAATTAAAGAGACAACCAGCACTTTAAATACACTAAGTTAAATTGGAAACTGGTGTTATATTCTGAGTTCAGTGTATTAAATAGAATAACACTCAAAAGACCTGGTAAAAATCTTGGGGGTCAGCAGAAGAAAAACAGATTGGGATGAGAAGCAGTGCTGGAATGGGGAGGAAGCAAAGACTTCAGAGATTTAAGAACTGCAATCTTTTTTAACAAAATCTGAGCTGGTTAAACAAAATGTAACGACGTTATTTCAATGTACTGATTGTTAGTTGTTGAAGTTCCAGGACTAGTTTAATTTAATTCTTTTGCAAGGGCATTTGCAAATGGTTTGGTTTTATAATAATTGTATGGTTTTTATTGAATTACATACTAAATGACATTAATAAATTTGAATCGATCATGGTAATAAGTATAACAAAATGTGATATTTTAGCTAAAAGGAATAAAGCTTGCTTTCTAAATAAGTCAGTTATAATTTTCCAAACTGCATATGATTTCATCTGTAAGTACTTTTTAAAACATGAAGAGGGGACAATCAGCAGGTAGAATAAAAAAATCGGATAGGGATCTAGCTATCTTTGGCAGATGGTTGATGATAATTCATGCTTCACTGGTCTTTTGGTAATTAATGTCTTAATAACTTTGGAATAGTTATTAATTTTACCATTAAATTATGTGGGGCTGTAATTGGCAATCAGTTCTATAGCCTGTAGGCCAGTGCCACAACCTTCAGTCCAATGAAACTTTCTGTAAGAGTAAGCATTTTCCTCAATGTCATTTGCCATATTTTCCCTTCTCACAGCTATGCAATGTATTATGTACTGTCTGTCTGCTTGGCTGCCAAGCTCCACTGGTAGCCACATTTCACCTTTGCTGCCTACAGTTAGTTCCTAAAACAGTTTTGGGATCCTTTGGCATTGGAGACAGCATAATGTAAAATAACATTGCACGCCCAGTTAAGACTTGTAAAATACCTGCCAAGGTCAGTGGTGTTACACAATTACTTACCAGTAAATAAGAGGAACAATGGAAAGAAATAGAGAGGCAGAATAAAAACTACAAAGACTATATCAATTATTTTTCTTTAATTTTAACAAATGTTTTTTAAGGGATGTAATTCAGTAATTTCACCTCAAAGTGTGTGTTTGCATGTTTAATATTAGAAAAACTTTAAACTTTCTAATGATTTCTGGCAGGGTTTTTCCCTCTGCATAGGAGCTGTAGGAGGGACATGCTGCTGCTTCTGGGAGCTGCTTGAGGTAAGCGCTGCCCGGAGCCTGCACCCCAACCCCCTGCCCTAGCTCTGATCCCCCTCCCACCCTCCGAACCCTTGATCCCAGCCCGGAGCACCTTCCTGCACCCCCAACCCCTCATGCCCAGCCCGCACCCCCAGCCAGAACCCTCACTCCATCCTGCACCCCAACCCCCAATTTTGTGAGCATTCATGGCCCGCCATATAATTTCCATACCCAGATGTGGCCCTTGGGCCAAAAAGTTTGCCCACCCCTGTCCTAATGTATTTCCAGTGCAATTATAGCAGCATTGTGCTAAGGTATGAAGACCAGAAAGTGAAACTGGCTAGTTCAAGCTGAGTAAAGTGCCAATTTAGGTTTTAATCCTGTAACTGGCTCCACATGGGCAGTCCAATGTCTAATAGTATACATAGCGAATAATGTTTTCACCCCTCAGCTCACAAGTACATTTGATTTCTAATATTTTTGTTTTGTTTTCATAATTGACTCAGAATGTATATGATTTTTAACAAAACAATGTGCTTTGAATTACATTGTAGCTGTGATACACACTTCTTTTATGTTCTCAGCGCGGTGGTAAGATTGTGCAATATGCATTGCTCTTAATGAACACAAAATATAGACAGAAACCACTGTTGTCCTGCAAAAGTTTACAATGAATGTAATGGGAGATACTAAGTTAACATAGATAGTCGATGAAGGTAATATACAATTCTGAATTATTTATTTTCATATTGTCATGTAGCCCAGAGTCCCCAATCAGTACTTCGGCCCAAGAAATGGTCCCTGTCCCCTAGAGAGCTCCCACTTCATGGCCTGATTCAAAGCCCAGTGGAATCAATGGAAAAACTCTCAGACTTCAGTGGGCTTTGAACCAGCCTGTAAGAGAATCTGGATACACATATATAAACCTACTGTTTTTAAAAAGGGGGAAATCAAGTAAGACAGCAGGAGACTAAAACTAAGACTCCCCCATTTAGTCCGCAGAACTCACATGCTGCAACGTAAGAATGAGCTCCTTAACATTAACAAATATTTTCAACCAGTCAACATAAATTTAGTGGGTACATCCAGTGTTTATTAGTGGGCCCCATCAAGAATAAAAGGATGATTTATTAGCTGGATTTTGCAGGTACTTTTTCTGTTGAGGCAATAAAATCATTGTCACAAAATAGCTACATGTTTTTCACTTCCCAAAATTAAACAGATGCATGAACTCCAAGAACTTGACCATAATGAGGGCAGATGTATTCTTTCAAGCCTTTGCCTGGCTAAATGTCTAGCATTTGAGGGCAATATAAAACACATATTTGGTGGGGGGGGGAGGGAGGAGTGTGTTTGGTAGAGCTAAGAGAACACTGCAAAATTATTCAAGAGCACTTGATCAAATACAAAGCACAAAATTGCTTTGGTGGTCGTGACCATTTTTATTCATTTTCTACATACATTCATATGAATGATATTTTGTCCAAAAGAAAGTTAATGGAAAGCAAAAATCTTGTCTTAAATATATATTCACACTGGGAAAGTTCATATTGTTCTCTCAAAATCTCTTTATCACACTCAAGGAACAGATACAATACCATCTAACTTAATAATCATAGAGTTAAGGCCAGAAGGGAACATCAGATCATCTAGTGAGGGCTGCACACGGCCCATCAGGGTAATCTGCTGACTGGCCACGAGACAGTTTGTTTACATTGACCATCTGCAGGCACGGCCGCCCGCAGCTCCCAGTGGCCGCGGTTCACCATCCCTGGCCAATGAGAGCTGCAGGAAGCAGTAGGGGCTGCAGGGACGTGCTGGCCACCGCTTCCCGCAGCTCCCATTGGCAGGGAATGGCGAACCACGGCCACTGGGAGCTGCAGGCGGCCGTGCCTGTGGATGGTCAATGTAAACAAACTGTCTCGCAGCCCGCCAGCGGATTACCCTGACAGGCCGCAGGTTGCCCACCACTGATCTAATCTGACCTCCAGTGTATCACAGGCCACCAACACCACTCTGCACCTGGACACTATACCTAACAACCAAAATTAGACCAAAACAGTCCACAAGAAACTAACCAGAGGCAGAGAATAGAAGGGACGGAGATACACCAATGCCCAAGCCCCCTACAACAGCAGGGAATTGATTGCAAAACATATCCAGATAATCCCAGCAAGTGACCTGCACTCCATTCTGTAGAGGAAGGCGAGAACCGCTCAAGGTCACTGCCAATCGGACCTAGAGGAAAATTCCTTTCCTACCCTACATATAGCAATCAGTTAAATTCTGACCTTGTAAGCAAGAAGGAGCCAGCTAAGCATCTGAGAGAGAATGCTTGTTGCTACCCCAGCCAGTGTCTCATCTCCAGTTATGGCTATCTCTGATGCTTCAGAAGAAGGAGGAAAAACACTCTTCCAGAATACAATGGAAGGAATGTCCCTTCCTAACCCCTGCAAGTGACTGGCTGAACCCCTAAAGTATGAGCTTTAAGAAAATAAGACAAACTGGAAGGGGATACCAGGGCTGCGAAGCCCCCACATCACCACCAACACAAGCAACCTGCTCCAACAATCCCCCTCAACAATGTGTCCAGCTCTCTCTCAAAACTAATGAAATTGTTTGCCACCACCTAAAGGGAGGCTGTTCCAGAACCTGATTCCTCTGATAGTTAGAAACCTCCTTCTAATTTCCAGCCTCAATATGTTTATAGCTGGTTTACACCCATTTGTTCTTCTGCCAACATTGTCCTTTAACTTAAGTAGCTCTTCACCCTCCCTGGTGTTTACTTTCCCCCAAATCCTGTCCCACAATGTATTTATAGAGAGCAATCGTATCCCCTCAGCCTTCTTTTTGCTAGCCTAAACCCAGCCCAGCTCTTTCAGTCTCTTCTCATAAGATAGGCCCTCCATTCCCCTGATCATCCAAGTAGCTTTTCTCTGCACTTGTTCCAGTTTGAATTAATTTTTCTCTAACATGGGAGACCAGAATTGTACACAGTATTCCAAATGGGATTTTACTAGTGTCTTGTACAATGGCATTAATGCATCTCTTTTGGAAATATCTCACCATATTTTATTATCACATCTCTTTTTCATAGCCGTATCCCATTGGTGACTTATAGTTGTCATATGATTGACCCACACACGCAGGTCTTTCTCCTCCTCTGTCACTTCCAACTGTATGAATTATTGAATTTCCACCCCATTGCTGTTACTTGAGTACTCAAGGTCATCCTTTCTCTTTCTTCTAAACATCACATACCCTTTAATATCTGTATTCCAGTCATGAGTGCTATTCCACCATGTTTTTGTAATTCCTATAATATCCAGTTTGACTGGTACTAGTAGTTCCAGTTCCTCCATTTCATTGCCCAGATTCTTTGCATTTCTGTGTAAGAATTTCAGTGCTTTTTCCCAGACCTCACCCAGTTTTCTAGCTGGGTTAGGTGTACTCCTTTCACTAACTGTAACACCTACCTGTCCAATCAATATTTGTACTTTCTTTCTCCTTGCTGTCCACACTCTTACCTACTGGTGTTCCTTTATCCCTTACTATTTCTACATTTAGCTGATTTCCCTCCTCCTGTGTACTGAAGCCAGGCATGGAGATTTCACAAGTCTCTCCCAATCTTCTCCCCTCATCTTCTAGTTTAAAGCTCTTATAAATCATGTCAACCTTGATCTCAAAGGCTAATACCTCAAGTGGAATTCATCAGTCAAGAAGAGTCTTCTTTCTTTCTTCCTCATAGTACCAATCCTTGAGCCATCTGCTCACTTAGGTGACAAATCACATACGAGTATAGGTGGATGTGAATAGTTCAAACAATCTGCAAACTGAAACATATTTCCACAAATCAGTAAGCTATTTTGAATAAAGAACAAAGTTGTAAAAATCAAGAAGTGTTTTTAAAGTTAATTTGTGAGTGGTAACAAAGGCAAAACTCCATCGAATGAATTATCCTTTACAAATAGTCTAGATGTCTCTTTTCTCTAACATCCATTTAAGATTATTACAAAAAGAATGGTTCCGAGCTTTGAATGGGTAAAAAAAATATATATTCATAAACTGTGCATTTCAGACTGGGCTGGTTTTAAATTATATTACTTTAAAAATGTTTTCTTCAATCACAATATAGTAATCCTGCACTTTTAAAGCTAAACTAAAAATCAAAGGAAGAGTTACATAGCTGCCTAGAAACATTGTCTTGCTTCTATGGCAGCAGCTTGTATTGTCATTTAGGAGGCCTCATTTTAGGACTATACTAGATTTTCATGCCCAGTGGTAGATAGTCCAGCAAGCAATGCATATGCAATGAGCTCATTCTCATGGGAAGAAAGTTCAGAGCACATTACAAATGCAACATATTACACCACTGGAGACCTAAAGGAGCTGAGCACCTTCCCATTGAGTAGAGTTGAGAGTACAGAGCAACTTGCAGGATTGAGCATGTGTGCAGTCTAGGCAGAAGCTGGTATTCTTGTGCTCTCACAACCAAAGATAAATGCAGGGGGGTGTACCAGAATAGAGGTGGAAGAAAGTAGAAACAGAAGAGGGGTTTAGAGGAAGGACTATGTTGAATTTTTTTTTCCAGATATAGATATATGCTACAAAAATTATAATGCAGATCCATTTAAGATATAGATCACTACACATAAATTATTAGAGAATAGGTTAATAAAGTGTGTCATACTCAGATCTTAGTCATTAATGAGGCATACCATATGTAGACCTGAAGAAAATGTTATAAGTGTCTTGTTCATTCTGTTTAAATAAAAGACAGAAAAAATGAAGCTGACAATTCTTCTCATTAAGTTGTAATTCTGCCCTTCAAGGTTAGGTGGGCTCCATTGTTATGAGTTAGTTTTAAAGTTCTATATTTTTGCTACATTAGCTTCTTTTTAAAACCAAATACTAATAGATATGACGGAAAGCTCCTGAACTGACACAGTTCTAGCAGGACATATTTGACCTTAGTAGAACCCTAGCTGTGATGTTTTCATCAGGAGAAAAAAAACATTAAGAAGTGTGTATAGTAAAGTTGTCTTACAATGGTAACTTGGAATCCAAAACAAAAATATGTTCAGACTAATCAAAATCTGAAGAATGTTCAAATCAGATAAAAGAAAAGTTATCAATTACTCACAACATACCCAACTATCATCAAAAACCAACCAAACAAAAACAAACCCATAAAAACAATAAGTGTCCAGTTGAAAGAAGTCGGGAAGTTCAGACTTAATGCTAAAACACTGTCCCTAATTCACTCCATTGTGTTTAGAGTATGGGATTTATATTGTACATTATCTTCCATTGTTTGGACATCCCCAATAATAGGCGCAATACAGCAATTGAAAGGCAGAATGAGAGCATCTCTACTGTTCAATTCAATGAGTTAATGTCAGTTTAAGGTAGGTTCTTAAAAATGTGAAAGAGGTTTTGGTATGAATTTCCTTCTTTTTGTTTCTGAAATTGCTGTCCAAAACTAACAATCTTCCTAGAAAATACCTGGAGTGTGCAGAGAGCTTTTCTAGTAAAATAATATTTTGTACTTTAAAGTATAGTTCACCTGAAGAGACTTCAAAGTGCTTTACTGCTAAGGACCAGATGCCCCACTCTTGTCTATACAGGAAATCAATAGAGCATGGAAAGGGACAGAAAGGTTGGGAACATTTCAGAAAGGCCAGAGACAGCTTGTGTGCTAGTTCTTTCCTCCTTTGAGTTCATGGAGCCTTCTCAGGCCTTTAAGGACACCTCTTTGGATGTGGGATTATGTCTGCCAGGGACTGAGATGGGAAGAAGCTGTTGTGCCACTGTTCTGTATCATGATCCCCTCAAAGCTACAGATTTCGCAGCAAAAGTGCACCTGAAAGTTAATTCCCCCTCCATGGTTTCCCCCCAGTTTGAAAATAGCAAGGTATATTAGGGCAGTCAATGGAAGTGCAGATTCTGCTTGAGCATGCTTCCATGAGGGGAATGGAAGAGGCAGAGAGAGCAGCAAGAATAGCTCTTTGTGTGGCTGCTCCAAGAGTTGTAAGGATGAAACTGGATTTCCTGGTTGAGCTCAGAGAATTTGTATAATTAGAAAACCACACAATCTTATCCCATGGAGCCTTTGCCCTGAGGAGAGAACTTTCTGGGATCCTTGCATGGGTAACTGTGGACTTTTCTCTTTCCAAGATTTTTTTCTCTGGAAGCAAAACCTATATACAGGGCTCTTCCATAACTGAAGTGCAACTACCTCTAGGATGGAATGCAGTAGCTATCTCAGAGGGCACAGGAACACTACACAATGGTTTGGAACAGGAAATGAAGAAAAATATTACAGCTAGTTGATATTGCAGTGAGTATTTTTAAAACGTATGGTATTTACTTTTGGAAAAATACAAGATTTATTGACTAGGCCAGTCATGCCCTCCTAGATGTGCAAACAGAGGGTTGTGTCGACATATGAATCTCTCTGGCTGCCTGGAGGTGATGGATGTTTCATCTATGGGAGCCTTGTGGGTCTAGTGATTTGTTGTAGGTACACAGGGAATCCTTTGGCTGCATTTATTTTTTCCGTGGACCCTTTTCCATTGTGGCTCCTTTGTGAATAAATTCCAGTGGCAGAAATTGACAGAGGAAGTCTTTTGCAGTGGACCTCCCAGTTTAGCCAGGAGGAGCAGGGAGCCCTAATAGATGTGCACAACTCTACTACAGGGTAAGACTCGAGATTTGCAACACTTCTGAAAGATGGCATGCTATTTAACACCATGCTCGGTATTTTTTCAGTCATGCTCAAAGGGAAGAATGCAACTTTCTAATAATACCCCCATGTTCCACAGCCACCTATATTATTTCTGAAAGGTCTCCCATTCATGTTTGACTATGTACAACTATGTTTGACTTGTGAAACCTGACAAGATCAAAGTTGTAGGTGAGACAGTTGAAGATACAAATAGAATTAAATTCTATTTAATTTGTACTTGAGGGTACACTAGAACTGTTAAGGTCTAATGTGTAAATCAGTGTTCTTGTAGTCTATCTTATAAAGGCTTGTGGAAAGCTACAGTTTGACGTGATAAATTGTAATGGCTCCTTGAGAGACTTTGTATACTAAGTTTTTACTCAGAGCAAGGTATTTATGGATGAGTTATAATTTATAAAACCCTAACATTGGGTTTTATATGACAGACCTTTAAACACAGTTCTATGAATGGCCATTTGCCTTTTAGTTAAAATGATGTATTCACCAGCATGAAGAAGGGCTTTCTGGAATTCATAAATTGTTCAAATTCCACAGTTCATAAAAAGAGGGCTATCTGGAACTCATCTGAAAGTTGATGCTGAAGATAGAATCAGATGTACAGAAAAATGCTGCTAAATGAAAGATCAAATTATTATTGATACCATCACTTTTCTTTCTCTAAAGTTTCAAAGGAAAAGTTATGTTTTTTATTATTTGATTTTTTTTTAAACACCAGAGTGACTAATGAGAAAAATAATCCCAGAGACAAGTGGGTGATGTAATATCTTTTATTGGACCAACTTCTGTTGGTGAGAGAAATAAGCTTTCAAGCTCACACAGAGTTCTTCATCAGCTCTGGGAAATATACTCAGAGTATATACAGCTAAATACAAGGTGGAACAAATTGTTTAGCATAAGTAGTTCACACATATGACTATGGAAAGGAGAAAGTTAAGGGATATACACCTTAATGCACCTAAAACCGCCTTCTCCAAACAAGGACACTCCACCAGAGAAGCAGATCTTATCATGAAATGGGCCATCCAAATATCCTGAGAGAACCTGCTTCAATACAGAAATAAAATCTGCTCTCACAATACACTCCTAGTTGTCACCTACAACCTCATACTGTACCCCATATGGGGTATCATCAAGCAATTACAACCCATCCTTAAAGAAATCCTCAGGACCCCCTCTTCTGGCCTTCAAACAACTCCCTCCCCACCACCCTCTCCAAGCTCATCATCAGAAACAAGCTCCCCACAGACCAGGATACACCAACTCAAAGCTGCACCAGAGCCGCCTGCCAGAACAACAGATGCAAAACTTGTAGACTCCATTGCTATGATGATCAACACCCCGCAACACACAGCTTTCGAGATCCCTTGGTCCTACACGTGCCTATCACAACACGAAGTATACTTCGTCCAGTGCACTAAATGCCCCAATAACAACTATATGGGTGTGATGACACAATCACTATACTCTTGAATGAACTCACACAGAAAAATAAAAGATAAACACACCATATCACCTATGGATGAACATTTTTCCCAAAGCAATCACTCCAATCTGACCTCTCAGCCCTCATCCTCAAAGGAAACCTGCACAACATCTTCAAAGGATAAGCGAGGGAGCTTAAATTCATAATTACACTAAATCAGTGGTTCTCAGACTAGTGCTGCCGCTTGTTCAGGGAAAGCCCCTGGCGGGCTGGGCAAGTTTGTTTACCTGCCTCGTCCGCAAGTTTGGCCGATCGCAGCTCCCACTGGCCGCGGTTCACCGCTCCAGGCCAATGGGGGCTGCAGGAAGCGGTGTGGACCAAGGGACGTGCTGGCCGCCCTTCCTGCAGCCCCCATTGGCCTGGAGTGGCGAACCACAGCCAGTGGTAGCCGCGATCAACCGAACCTGCGGACGTGGCAGGTAAACAAACCAGCCGGCCCACCAGGGCCTTTCCCGGAACAAGCGGCGGCCCTAGTTTGAGAACCACTGCTCTAAATGAAAGAAAGTATCTTTAGAGTTCCTTCCAAGGTCAGTCTGAATGCTTCATTTAAAAAAATACTGACCCAAGTTGTGTAGGCTTGAGCACTTTGAATTAAATCAAGATTCCACTGGAGATCTTCCAATCTTCTGTCTGGAAAATATGTAGGAAATAATAGTTTTGAGATTTTTCTTATGTATTTTTGGCTATGCTGACTTCGTGTTCTCTAAACTGGAACAATATTACTGCAATGCCATAAATCCCCTTAATGAGGGGGGATGCACTGATGTCATGAGTAGAACGGGAAAACTTGATTAAATGTAATGCAAAATTCTGCTTAAGTCGACGTCTGCACTAGATAACATAAAGGCTGATAGAGGACAAATGTTATCTTTGCTTAGTGAAAGCTATGCAGATACTATTACATGAATCCTGGGAATTGTGACAGGGTTGTGGGACATGATAAAAGAATTTGAGACACAAAACATTTAGATTTTGAACACAGATGGTTGATAGGTGCACTAAAGACATAACCATATGTACAAAGAACACTTCAAGCATAGTTCTCTGGCAATGAAACTTGTGATGTTATTAACATCAGGCAGTAGCAATAAACCTTGATCAGGCACAACTTCTGAAAAAGAGTAATACAAATTTGCAAATTAAGCAAAATATTTTGATTGATTTATAAATGGGAGAATTAAAACTGTAATAGTAAAATTTGATATTCTCTGTTTTTAAACAATGCCTGAATTCATTCATGCAACTCCATTGAAATCTATGGGGTTTGTCCAGAATTATACACAACAAGAAGAATTTGTAACAAAAATCCTAGGTCCTTTGAAAAGTATATTGTATGTGACACATTTTGCATTTTTTAAATGTTATGCTCCCAAAATTTCAGCTTGGAGACCGACCAACCCAGCTTGAAATTTTAAGAGTAATGTGAACATTTGTCACAACATTTTGCGATCATCTTAATAGCAACATTTTTAATTAAAACTTTAATAAATTATTATAAATAAAATGTCTCGCAGTTTAGATTATTGTGCATACTTGAAAAAAGGCAAAATATGACTCTCAGTAAACCTTGTTATCTATACTTCACCCAGCTCTACTCTGAACATAATGGGCAAAAATCATTCAAGTGAGCTAGGCACTTAGATGGTTTAAGAGTTTACATAAATCTCTCGAGGCGCTTATCTGCATCTTTTGGCACCTAGTTACCACTGTAAATCTGACCCAATATCTCTTAGCATTGAAGCCTGGTATTTAAGAAAACAACATAAGAAATTGCTTCTTTGTATTTGTGAGCTAGGTCACTATCAAGGCTTCATCATATTTACATCAGTATACTGTACAGCAAGATAATGTAGTCAAATGCTTTAGCCCTCAAGAGATTATTTGAAGGAGCTTGAAAATGGAATGAGAAAGTAATTTTTCTTGCAATTTCCCAGTAGGATGCTTGAATTCAGAGATGTTTTGATTCTTCCACAAATATTTAAGTACTCTTCTGAAGTTTCTATTAAAAATAAAACTAAAAAGAAATGCATTTTAAAAATCTACCCTGCTTTTACTGTTTACATTGTGAGCCCGTACAAATTAACACAAAGTATTTAAAACAGCTCATGCTTCTTAGCTTTTTAATAGTGGCAAAATTCCAGTATGTGATGTTTCTTAAAAAAAAAAAGTGTTAGAAATATAAGCAGAATTTTGACTGACATGCTAAACAGTCAGAGACAAAGAGTATTAGACTAATAGGATGGTTGCTGCTTCCCTCTTCACATGACCCATACCATATAACTACTAGAGTTTGAATCCATTCAAATGGATATATTTCTTCCTGAAATCCATTAAATAAATCTCTTTTTGAAATAAAGCTCTCATTGGAAAACAAATTAGTCAACTTATTTTGTTGTTATTCCTCCTTTAGGGCCATCCTTACTCATATTGAGAATATCCATATTCTCACTGAAGTTAATAGGACTTTGGGTAAGAAAGCATTACCTGTACTGAGCAAGAGTGTTAGAATTTAGGTCTTAGCGTTTATAAAGTCTAAGGACTCACAATGAGTAGTATTTTAGTCCATGAATAAGTCCTGTTCACTTCAATGGGACTATCTGGAGTAAGCCACTACTCAGTGTGAGAGTATCAGAATATGGCTCTTATGTATCTCAATAGCATGTAAGATTTACTTCTATTAGTAGCACAGGAAAAGGCACATTTTGGGATCTATTCTGGCTTTTGGAATTGTTTACAAACCTCCTTTTCTAGATTAATTTTCCAGCAGCTAATCAGTGCACCTCTGCCATAATATTCTGCGTTTCAAATACTGACCTTTAAGGTTTAATAATATGGCCCTAAATATGAAGTCTTTACCTCACTCAAGCACCTATAAATGATTAGCTTGAATGTAGCTACATTGGTAAAATCCAGTCTGATCCCATGTCAGATAATATGTTTAAATGATTTTATCAACTTCATTTCATTATCACATTTGCCATAACATTGTTATAATCTATACTAATTTGAATTACATTTTGGACAGTACATTAAAAAGAGCTGGCATGTCTAATGATGATAAGTGTTTAGAATTGTCATAATTATAATAGACAATTCACATGCTATGTGCTTGTAAGTGCTTCATGGAAAAAGTAATTAAAAGATTAAATTTGATCCTCAAATCTACCAAATTTAAAGATCCAAGAATATTTATTTTAGGAAGTCTTGACATGCTAATTTATTACATTAAAAACTGATTTTAAATAAAATGTATTATCTTACTACTTAATTTTACTAAAGTGGAAAAAACTGAAAGACTTCAATATTTTGAAATAGTATGTTATTTTTAATGTTTCTGCTGTCTGATAAAACATCTGACTATAGCTATATGTTAGAGACCTTTGATGGGCTGACCTTTTGAAATTATATGATTACATATTTTTGTAATCAGAGCTTTAGGTATTTTATTTGCATTGGAGTATATGCAGGCTACTATGTATATTGTGTTCCTCTTTTTCCTTACCTTGAAATGCAACTATAACATTTTAAACATGCCTAATATCTTTTTTCATAAACAGTAATATATTCTTAGGGCAAATGAACCAAAAACAAGGCCCTCAAGCTTGTGAAACAGATAGAGAAACAAAGGGAGAAAAAGAAATTGAAAAAGTATACCATCTTCTGGATACACAAATCAAAATAAAATTTAGAGGCTGGATCCTTGTAGTTCTTGTACACCCATATGTTGGGCACTAATGTATATAACAGATAAAATAACTCTTTGTATCCTTTTTATTTTACTTAAATTTACAGCACAATTTTGTTAAAGTAGATTTATATATATGCAGTATTAAAGTAAGAATACATGTGTAACTCATTTAATGAAGCACATTTCCCAGACACTGCCCTACTAATTTGCCTCAATTCTGACTAAGGGAGTGGCATCTCTGTATGGGATAGTAGTTCATTTCTAGACACATTAAAGTTCTAATGTAACTTTAGGCTCTGATCATGCAAGGAGAACCACATGGGCAGAATACCTACATCATGCTTCATTCACTTCACTGGGGCTCCATACAGGCTGAGGGTTTCATCCACAGAGCTTTCTCTGCTGGATTGGCCCCTAAGTCCTCCCTGAAGACTGCCAAAAAGAATGTCAGTTGTCATAATGTTCTTGTGATGTGAACTTCTGCCCGCTAGGAAGTTTTATAGTTTATAGTGATATAACAGATTAGTAAATCTTGCAATCTCTACTCAGGCTTCATGATTTCAATGGAGTTTTGTCTAAACAAGATGGTAGGATTTGACTGAAAATTTATTACAACTATTACTTTCAATATATTAGAAGAATTTAGACAATAGAAGGGAAATTTAAATAAAGTGTACTACAATAGAAGTCTCATTTTAAATTTAATCAGTTCTACAAATGCAATTAAAATCTTTACCATTTAATGTGAAACATACTGATTTTGTTTATATATACTATACACAATACACATGTGGTGCTAATAATCATGTGATAAACTCAATTTCTTCTTCAAGGAGGTCTATACTTATTCTTCCTTGGAGAGTACCCACACCACTGAGTTTCAGGGACATTCTAGAAAGCGTCCTGTGATGCATACAAACACTAAGGCCAGAATATCTTGTGTAGGTTTAAGTGAGTACGCCATTTTATTCAATTTTCTGGCTCAAATAATGCTAAAATCTTGGCATAGATGCATGTAGAATAGAGGACTTACTCTTTCTATTTAAGGCCCTGAACGAGAGCAAATGGAAAGACCCTGCATGACTGCTATAGGCTATGAATCAGCCCTAACCGAACTGGTTGATCTGATACAATAGGAGTACTATTAATTTAACACCTTTTTTTTATTAGTGAATTGTTTATGAACCTATCTTGATTTTCTTCAAATGTATTCATTATTTGTAAAGATTTACTCAGAGCCTGAACAAATCGTTTTCAGACAACTGCTTACCTTGACAATTTGTTGTTTATGTTGCATGGAAAATCATTAGGGGTCATCAAAACCTTCTGCGGGAAAAAAATATTCCAATCAGCTCCAATGGGCATCTTATGGTAATTAAGATGGTATTGTTTTTATTCCTTATAACTGGAAGACTTTAAACAGAAGAATACCAAATACCTCACTTCCAGTATGAAATTTCAGAAGAAAAATAATTTGCACTAATGGAAACTTTCAGAATTTGTGAACTTTTTTTTTTATAAATATCCAGCATCTGATTCAAACAAATAGGACCTATGAATCCCAGTAAATTGAATTTGGCCCTCTTGTTTGTGAAAATTGTTTAAAATCAGTTTTTTTAAACTATTCAGTCAGTTCTACTATTTAATCTCTTGCAAAAATCAAGATTGGTATAATGAAATTATATTTTAGAAGTATGCTGGGAAGGCCCTGAGAAAGCATTTCATGAATTTATTTCGATCCTCTTTCAGTACTCATGTAAAAATGTAGCAAGGATATATTCCCCTGAATTCTAATTAAATAATTACTAAAATGCATAACACAGAATCCAGCCCAAAGTCAGAGGTTATACAAGAGGATCCCATCATTCAATGTGATAGATTTTTCTGATTTAATTATAAGATGACATGTTAGAAGAGGCTTCCAGTAATATAATGTGTTTTTTTTAATTACTTTTAAAAATTGGGTAAAAAAAGCTTAACAGAATTTGTAAGGTCACATCCCTTAAAGAAATCACTAGGAGAAATAAATGAAAAATCAAGCCTAGTTTTTAAGGTTTTGCTACCACATGCTTTTTGTCATCTATCCATCCCCCAAATGCAAAAATCTATGAATAGATTTTTTTCCCCTCCCCTTCTTATTGATGATATGTCACAAAGGAGTCTAGGGCCCCCTTTCTCAATTCTGTGAATTGGTAGGAAACTGGCCCATCAGAGAGCTTCAGCTTCATACATTTGCAACCAGCATCTTGTTTAAAGAATGCTTTTGTACTTTTGTTAATGCCTGTGATTTTCTGCCACTTTGGAATAATCTAATGCATAGTGGACTACTTCTGTGGTCTGTAAGCAGGATGTCAGTTTAAATTCCAGCTCTTCCCCATACAGTGGTTTCCAATTTAAATGATGACATTTGTCAAAAAGGATAAGGGTATGGGTTATGCTGGCGGGATTAGTGACAGATAGCAGCTGTGTGGGGTTCAGGAAATCTAGAGCTACTAGAAATTAGAAGAGATTACTATAAACAAAGAACTGGAAAAAATGTAAATAAGAAAGTTGTGTGACATTATAAAAAACTAGACAAATTATTTAAGTCATTCAGAGTATTAAGCATGTACATCAGAATTGAAATAAAGTGCAAACATAAATTAATAAACAACTGAAAGTTACATCAGTGAACCATTTGGAGGTACAAGCTACTGGGAAAAAAGGTAACAATAGCACTAATGGTACTTAGTTACCCTGGTGATAGGTGCAATATAAAATCTCAAGATTGATAGAGAGGTGATGATTTTGTCCTGCACACAATTATTTTAAGGTATGAATAAGTCAAGAGTTATATCAGTTAGTTAGTGAGAAATAGAAGCCCCATCTCCACTACGTATTTCTGGACTTCACAGAGCTTGTCCAAGCTCAAAAATACTTCATAGCCATGCACAAAAGTGCTTGAGAATTTTAAAATATATTTAGAGTATCACTACAACGTTACTAGCTCTGAATATGTCTTTATAGCTCATTCAGACTGAACCATTTCACTTTCAACCATTTCAAAGCTAGCTTAGAAGCATAAGAAAGTGCAGAAGGCTGTGCAGACTCACTGGTTCCACTTCTCCACTTAATGTAAGTCCACAGTGCTGTGAATAAACATGGAAGTCATCTTTAGTATTGAGTTTTACAATGTGTATTGCTGTCAGCTTTTCTTTCAATTCAATGTTAAATTACTCCTTTTTAATTAATGTATCTCCTGTAGTATTTCCTGTACTACTTATTCCTTTCTTGTTTTGAGCTACTACATCCTCTATCCTTTCACTATCTGTTATCTGTTAGTCTTAAAGGTGCCACAGGATCCTCTGTTGCTTTTTACAGATCCAGACTAACACGGCTACCCCTCTGATACTATCCTTTCACTAGTATGTGTATAACTTTTAAAAATCTTCTTCTTTACCTTCACCTTGTCTCATTAGGCAGCTCTTGTTCTTCATCTCCAAGTGTTCCTGCCGAGTGCATCTTCAACCTTCTTCACCATCTCGAAGCACATTTGTTCTGGGTCTTCCTCATACTCTTTGTCCTGTGACTACTAGATTTTGTATTCTCTGAACAACATATCCTGTGTCTCATTGTCTCACATGACCCCACTCTTTCAGGGATACTGCTTCAGTTTTTCCGTTATGGGGCTACCTGCATCATGGCTAATATTATTTCATTGTTTAGCCTATCAGCGGTCATCTTAGCCAATGTCCATTTGAGCATTCTCATTTCAACAGTGTAAAGTAGTTGTTCTTCTCTCTTCCTCATTGGGCAGCATTCTGACCTGCATGTCATGGCTTGCCTAATCATGGTCTTATACACTTAAAATTTTTTTTAGCAAGGTAAAATATTTACGGTCATTGGAATGTGGAAGAGGCCAAATTTGACAAACATTCGAAAGCTGCAGTCCATACATTCTTTTGGCCTATACTGAAGAATTGATGGAGAATACAATAGCCATATTCTACTTCAGCAAGCATAGGGGTGCTTACCCCCAGTCACTTTGTCAGGAAGCAATGGCCTTCTGGGCCTGGTGTCTAGTTCATGAGATACTCATATGGTTCATCATTGCTGGCAAGGAAAATGTATTGCCAGACAAGTTTAAGCTGGAGCCCACAATAATTAGCCTGAATAGTGTCTGGAGCAGTTAGTGGTAGACCTGCTGTTCACAAGGTGATGCTTTCCTTTGGTAGGTATCTTTGTCACAACTAGCAATATAAAGTGTGTTCATTTTTGCTCCAGGGCTGGGCCAGAGTGAAACCTAATGACAGATGTGCTCTCTTCTATACACTCTTCCATCAATGTTGTTACTTCCATTAATGCTCAGAACAGACAATGCTAAGGTCTTTTGGTTCCTCCAGCGTGAGACATGCAACATCACAAATCAATCACAAAAGCCTCCATATCTTCTACCACCGTCACCGAAACTGCCAATACAGAAAAATGATCTCACTCTGCATCCCAATCCAGAATCATTTCACCTCATAGTTTAGACCACAGGTCATGGACTGCTTGTGATCTAGCACATTGTGCAAGGGCCAGTGCATCTTCTTGCAGTTCATTAAACCTTTCACGCTAAAACATTACTCCTAGAAATAGAAAAAATATACTTACATGCTGCAGATAGCAAACTCTCTCTATGCTCTGCCCCGATTTCAGCTATTTTGGAGTATTATTATTATTATCCCTGAAGTTTCTTAGCCTCTCCATGTCATCAAAGAGCACCTTAGTCACATAGCCCTTTTCCATCATGTGCTCCATTTGGAGACTACACTGCCAAATCTGGGACTTAAAGGATTACATAGCTGGGGCTATGCCTACATTTATAGGACCAGTACCCTGTTACAATGTCAAAAGGGGGTCCTAATGCATCCCAATGAGCACTGATTTCTAACTGTCAGCAGCTTGCTGCAAAGTGCAATAACATGAAAGTGATTAGAAGCTAACAATAAAAAGACTTGAAACTGATTAATTTAGTTTCATTGTCCAATTTGTATAAAATGATAGAAGTACCTAAAGAGCATATTGGAAAGTATATTTGATTTTTAAAAATCTTTCAACTTCACTACTATAAAGCTATAAGGTGCTATTAGTAATACAATAGTGACTTTTTAAACTATAGTATTTTTATCTTTGCACTGAAATCAATGGGATTATGCCCATCAATACACTCAACAAGATTTTGTCCATTGTTAAACTATCATATTTATAATAGACAAGGTGGGTGAGGTAATATCTTTTATCATACCAACTTCTGTTGGAGAAAGAGACTAGCTTTTGAGCTCCACAGGGCTCTTCTTCAGGTCGGGGAGAAGTAATCAGAGTGTCACAGCTAAATAACATGTCCATTTTGTATTTAGCTGTGACACTCGGATTACTTTTCCCAGACCTGAAGAAGACATCCTCGGAGCTCGAAAGCTTGTCTCTTCACCCAATAGAAATTGGTCCAATAAAAGATATTCTCTCACCTATCTTATCTCTCTCAGATCCTAGGATCAAGATGGCTACCACAACACTGCAAACAATCATTTTTATATGTACAGAATGTTGATAAATTGAATCATGACATCACAGCGCTATATTTAAAGACCAATGCTCTTTATCCTTACATTTCGATTTATATGTCTGCTGTAGAAGAAAAAAATGGGTCATCATTGGCTATATGTCAGAATGTCTATACTTATTATGACTATTTCTCAAAGGTAATGGCTAATATGATATTTTCCACACAGATTAATTTGAGGGTACCTGGCAACTGTGAAGAATGTTATGGCCTGAGATTCCAGCTATGTTATGGCCTGAGATTCCAGCTTCACAGGGATTTTGTTTCTGGAGCTACTGTAATTAATAATTATGTACTCATTAGTATGAAATGAAAATGTCATGTTGGTGCTCTTTTTAATGAGGTAGATTTTCATAAAGGTGACCATGTGCCCTGTTTGCTGACTAGCATAATGACGGCCATTATGTACTGTGTACATGGTGTCTAGTATAGTCCAATTTTTCTTATGTTCCTAGGAGCAGCAGCATGTGTTGAATGCATTTTGATGTGTGCTTAGAACTCTGATATGAGTAACAGTAGATAATATACAAAAGGTTCCAAGCATTCCATGATTTTGCAGTCATGGAATCTGCTGCAGGATTCAACTTCTGTAACAGAAATGTGCAAGAGAATCTACACTTTCTCCTTTTAAAACAATAGGGCTTCTAGCCTTTGACAGTTATGTGGGGGGGGGACTTCTGAATGAGAACTGAATATAAACTGGTGAAGAGCTGTCCTATTTGATAGAAAGGATGGTCTTGTGGTTTACATACTGGACTGAGCTTCAGGGTCTGTGTGGTCAGTTCCTGGCTCTGCCACGTGATTCTTGTATGACCTTGGGCAAGTCACTTAATCCCTATTACTCTGTTGCTATCTCTGAAATGGTTTATGATACTACTTCTTTGTCTATCTTGGCTACTTATATTATAATCTCTTTGGGGCAGGACTGTATCATACTATGTGTTTGTACAATGAGGCTCTGGTCTCAACTAGTGCCTTTAGGTGCTATTATAATATAAATAATAATTGGCAGTCTGCAAAAAGCCTTCCTGGAACAATAGCACTAAGCAATGTAAACTGTCCTATTCATCTCATAGTGGTTGTAAACTGGCCCTAAATATTTAAAATGTTTGCACCAACTTTGCTTGGGTCCATTTTGATTGAGCTCCTCCTTGTCATACCAACTGCTGCACATAAAAGCAAGCATTAGCTTGACTGTTCTTAGGAATCTGATTTCCTGGATTAATTCCTCAGTGAGCTCCATTTTCCAATTAATTTAATAATAATTAATTAATTTAATACATTACTGAAATGGGATTGTATCTACTAGTCAGTGGACAGATATGATGTATTTATTATCCCAAAAGTATCCACTTACTTTTCTTTTATGTTTTTCCCAGTACATTGGTTGCATAGTGTTTACAAGGCTATTTCTCATTAAATGTACACATCTAAATCCCTTTGCTCTCATTTGGCAACAGAATTCCCCATACATATACCACCATAAAATTGGCTACTTCAGCTTCAGGCCACCTGACTCCTAACAACCTTATTAACCTATCTAATATATGGTCTTCATAAAGTCCCTATCACCGTGATATGATTAAATTAAATTAAATTTAATTTAATTTAAAAGGAATCACCTCCAAGAGTGAAGAGTAGATAATGAGAAAACTGTGTTTAAGTTGGGTAGACAGATAGTGAGTTTAGGTAACCCTCTCTGTTGTGAGTCGGGTTGCCAGGCATCCAGTTTTCGACCGGAACACCCCAGAGCCCACACCCCCCAGCCAGAGCCCTCACCCCCCTCTTGCACCCGAACCCCTGCCCCAGCCCAGTGAGTGAGGGTGGGGGAGAGCAAGCGACGGAGGGAGGGGCGATAGAGCAGGTGGGGGGGGAACTCCCTGGAGATTGAGGCACTTGTTCAATGATAGAAAAATAAATCCCCACTTTATATAAAAGATGGCAACAATAGCTTTAAGGTAGAGATATAATTCTTCATTTTAAATCAGAAAGACTTTGAGTTCCCTTTGTTTATCCTTTTCCTGACAAAAAGCTGACAACACTTCCCATAAACATGCCTTAAGCAGCTAAATGTTCATGTACAGCTTAAGGGCGACAGTTTCTTGACTGGTAGGTCAACTAGGAAGAAAAGTAATGCTTCCTAAAAACTTTAGCATAAAACTGTAATGTATCCTAATGAAGTTACAGTCAACAAATAATTTCATAGGGTTTAAAATAATTTGAAAAGACATTGCAAAAACATTTAAAACCAGGTTTATGGCAATTGATAAATTATTAGGATTTATTTTATACAGGGCTGTAACCAGGGTGGGGTGAGCGAGGCAGCCGCCCAGGTCACAAAGCCAGCTGGGCAGAAAAATGGGGCGGAAGGACAGAGGTGACACATGGGGGGGCCACGTAGAGGTCACGTGCCCTGCTAGTTTGAAAACCTCTGTGCTAAATGGAAGGCAGAAATCTGGGGGGCACAAATATGCTTGTTCGCCCTAGGTGCTAAAATGCCTAGTTATGGCGCTGATTTTATATATACATAAAATATAGCCTATACATAAAATAACTAATTTACAGCAAAATTTGCTGCTTCTGCTGCCTAGACGGCCTTTTCAGCCCTCTCCAATCTTGCTTCTATCCTCTCCATTGCAATGAAACTGCTCTCACCAATGTCACTAATAATCACCTGCTAGCTAAATCAAAGGAGCAGTCTGTCTTGATCTTTCTGCTGTTCTTCTCCCTGGCTTACTTTTTACTGTCTCTTTCTAGATGCCACATCTTTTGCTTCTCACTGTCCCAAACCTCAGAATCCTTCACTATCTCTTACCTTGATGCTTGAAACAATATCCTCTTCAGCCTCCACACATCTCATCTCTCCCCATTCTAGTTTATCCAAAACACCATAGCTAAAGTTATATTCCTCCCCTGGTGCTCCAGTCCCATCACCCACTAACCTCATTTGGACCCCTTCACTCCTTTTTTCTCTGTTCCATCATATTAAAGCTACCAAGTCCTCACTGTCAGGGCCGTACATAATATCACCCCAATCTCTATCTAACTTATCCATCCTTCACTCATCACTGTGGTACTACACTATCTTCCAAACATTGAATAAAGCCGGCAAAGTCTAAAAACAACTTGTCTAGTTCAGTATCCTGTCTCTGTCAGTGACCAGTGCCCGTTGCTTCAGAGACACTGCTCGATCGAGTTAATATTTTTTCTTCTCCTACTCTCACCATCTATTTTTATATACTTTATTTTCCTCTACTCTCTTCTTCTTGTCTTTCCTTCCTTGGGGAGACTGTTGTGAGGAAGCTAGAAAGAAGAGGTGAGTTTTGCCTTACAGCCTGAAGATGCTCATATTATTATCATTCTACTCTCTTGTGGCAGGGTGTTCCACAGCCATGAGCCATCTGCCAGAAAATCTTCATCTATTCTCTTGAGTTTCAATCTCGTTGACATTTCCATTGCTCCTAATGATAGAATTTGTCAGGGTATTTCCTGATCATGAGAGGGAGTAATTACAGAGCTATTTTGGGCCCAAATCCTTTGGGCTTTAAAGATCAGGACCAGGATTTTGAATTTAATCTGGACTTCTATGTGGAACAAATGAAATGTGAGAAGCAATAGAATGATGTATTGTTTAGCAGGTGTGGTGCCACACTTCAAACCCTCTAAAGCTTCTTCAAAGCAAGCACATTTGTTCCCAGATTCAGTGCATTGCACTGATCAAAACTGGGGTCATAAATGGCGGGATAACGTTGGCCAAGTATGTCCCTCAATACAGGACAACAGCTTCCTGGCTCTCTGTAGGTAGAAGGAGGCATCTGTGGAAGCTGTTGTTAATTTTTTATTATTATTTATTATTATTTATTTTAATTGTGACATAATCCAATATTTGTTAAACACTTTACAAACACAGAGGAAGACATTGTCACCGCCCTGCCTGAATTGCTTTTCAGAGCAGGGAACCTATCTTTCTCTGTCTTGTACAGTGCTGTGTTCATTTGCAGTTTTATATAGAATCATAGAATTGTAGGACTGGAAGGGACCTCAAGAGGTCATCTAGTCCAGTACCCTGCACTCATGGCAGGACTAAGTATTATCTAGACCATCCCTGACAGGTGTTTGTCTAACCTGCTCACCCCACCCTGGTTACAACCCTGTATAAAATAAATGCTAATAATGTATCAACTTCATTGCCATAAACCTGGTTTTAAAATGTTTTTTCAATGTATTTTCAGATTTTTAAACCCTATGAAATTATTTGTTCACTGTTACCCCATTAGGATACACAACAATTTTATGCTAACATTTTTAGGAAGCATTACTATTCTTCTAGTTATTATTACTATTGCTTATTATTGTTATTTATACTTCTGCAGATATTTCCCTTTGTAAAACAATCTTTCCCTTGGACTTCCATTAAAATACAGATTTTACATCCTACCCATCTTCGTATAATATATACTTATGAAATTCAAAACCTGTTTACTTTAATCTTTTAGCAGAGATCTTGTCAGCCAGCACTGGCACTGGTTCAACTAAATCGTTTTAAAATCACATGTTCAGTTAAACCATTGAACTTTCATGGGTAGACAAGCACAGAGAAACTGCTGCTACTATTATTACAGGTGGAATAGTTTTTGAAATTGGCTGTCAGTTGAAAGGAGCTCTTGGAAATGTTAGTTGCTTAGTACAAATTCTATCCTCAGATACTTAAATGGAGATATGATTGATTTCACTGAGTGCTGCAAGCATGCACTGAAAGGCAGAATTTGGCCCTTTTCTTTTAAACCTTTTAAAAAATATATTTCAGTAATTATTCAAAATCAAATAGGATGCCGAATGGGGAATCTGAAAGACAGAGAATGAAGGAAGATGGCTATTGTTTAAAATCAGTTTCTTATTTAGGGATTTTGGAATTCTGCTATTCAGAGGAAAAAACTGTGAAACATCTTTAAATAAGAGTAAGACCCATTCATAAAGTGTTTGTGTACATAACTTAAGCATGTGAGTAGTCTTACTGATTTTTATAGGTCTACTAACATACTTAACATTAGGCATAAGTTTATGTACCTTGTTGAATTGGGGCCTAAATCCACTTGCTATTTGGGAATTAAACTTGAATTCTCCATATGGGAAGGGAGAAAGCATTTAGTTATTTCAAATAAACCAATTTGTAAATTGGGATGGGACTCTACCACTGGTATGAGTAGGTAACCATATTTTTTGTAGATCATACACTTTAAAATATACCCACTTTTTCTTCAATGCATTGTTAATTTATGTCTTTATTAATTTACTTCTACTGGCTAGTATAATACTTCTAAGTGGGTCACCGACTTCATAAATCTGTCTCTGCTGTCCATTACCGATCCAGAAGATTAGAAATTAATTTTAAAGCACATTAATTAACTGATGTCCAGATATCTCATCCTCTTCCTATATATTTTCTCTGTGTATGTAGACATGTATTAGAGAGGAGTGATGGAGATGATTAATGTTTTTTATGTTTTGCCATTAATAATTTCATAAAACCATGGTATATCAAAATTCGATCAAGGTTAAGTGAACTGTCAATTATCAATATTTTGATAATAGTAATTCAGTTTTTTAATAGTAGCACAATATTCAGTCTGGATTATATGAAATAACTGACTAATATTGTAATTTCTTGGAATTGTCTCAATTGTGGTGGCGGGGGGTTGTTTTGTTTTTTTGTTTTTGCCTCTATAATAAATATAACTGTGCCAACAATGGGCTTGATTCTCAGGTACAGCTCAACATATATGATGGATACATAGGTAGTTGTATGCTGTCTTTCTGCATACGCAATCCTGAGGGAAGTCAAGGTCCAAGGTAAGCTTGTAATGACTCCCTAAAGGCCATTATACCAGCAAGAATCACAGGAGTATAGAGCACTCTGGCCATACTCCCTTCTGCTTCTGACATGTCCCTGTATACCCAGTGGTTTGGGCTCAGGAATGGTTCATGCAGAGCTGGCTATACTGTCTTTATGCCACGTGGGGATTTCCCTAAATAAGGAGGATTCCCAGTTGCTAATTTAAGTTACCTTTAAGTCCCCTTTACAACACCACAGTCGAGTAAAAGTGATTAAGTGTAGTACAGGATCTCACGCAATATTATTAATGACCTTGGAAGATTAGATTAAAGATAAATTAAATTTTCATTTTATAGATCTGATATCTTGCACCCAATAAAAATACTAGTAAATGTCCTGTTAACTTCAAAAGGAACATATTGATCCCAATGTAAGTAAAGTCTGCATATAAAGCACAGTCCAAATTGAATATCAAATCTTGCAATCATTTTGCAGGACCAGCAGAACACCCACAGTTCTCAAGAACCTCGGTGCACAGTGGGTGATCAGTATCTCTCGGGATTTGTCTGAGTAAGGATTGAAGGATTTGGAATGTATGAATTCACAAATACCACAAAATGCACATGAGACAGAATGAGTTACATTGATTCAGTATTGTATGTCAATGGGACTTCTCACATGAATGTACATGAGTAGCTATAGTATTAGAGCCACATTTGTAAGTTCAAATACTGTGTCTGGAGACCCTTATGTATTTTTGGCACAACAGAATAAATTAAAAACTGAAGGCCAGATTTACTGGTATACTCTGGCTGCTATGCACTCTCTCCCACTCTGCAATGATACACAGCTGCCATAAACCCTGCTTAACTATCCAGTTAGAGCAAATTTATGGCTGCTTTGTGCTACTGGAGTTGCACAAAGCAGCCAGAGCATACTGATAAATCTCACTCTAGTTTGCAATAAAAAAAGTAAACAAACATGGTAGGCAGGAGATTGGAAAAAGAAAGAGAATTATCCCCATTTTACAGATGGGTAAACTGAGGCATAGAATGGTTACATGACTTGCCCAAGGTCAAACAACAAGTCATGGCAGAAGTGGGAATAGAACTAAGGTCTCTGAGTGTTGCTCTATAAACCCCAGAATGCACACATTACAGTGAAACCACTGAGATTGTCAGCTGTTCATAGTACACATAGGCCAGTTTAGGCACAAAAAATATCTGGATGCACACAGTTTACTTTACTCATTGATATTAGTGGAAAATAAACAATCTTTTATGTTAGATTTCCCTAAACTTATATAAGATTTTACGTTAACATAATTTCTTCTCTTATTGTAGTCATTTTCATCATTCATATAAGCATTATTCCTTATGCTTAAGCATCTGATTATCCTTGTCATATGCAATCTGTGAATTATATTGAATATATTTCTGGTTCAACTCACATGAAAGGTCACTTTCTTGATTTAGTTTTCTCTTATGGCTTACTGCTGACTGATTTTCTTTCCCACTCCATGTGTATTTTCATACCATCATTTAATGGCATTTAAATTCTTTGTAGTTCCTCGTACATTTTCATTTAACAGAATTAATTATCAACAGCAACACCTGTTTCCAGAATATTACACTTTATTGCTAATTTTGACTTGCCTTGTGTATTGCCAACTGTTATTAAATGGAACAAGTAATATTATAATTTATATCATACATATATTAGATATGTTACTCTGGGGCAGGAAAGGAAGATGAAATACACAAGCTTCTGGGTACACATCAACGTTTAAGGACATAGGCTGGATTGGACAGAAAATGGATATCATGGGAGGTCTGTGTTCATATGAATTGCTGAAACGTTCATAGCTATGCTTTTTTTATCTTTTGTTTCATTGACATTTTATTTGATTCTTTTTCATAGTGACAAATTACAAAATGATATAAATCTTAAAATAACAATTCATACAAAAATCAAATTCTAGCCACACAGCTAAACCCACATGCAAAAAAAAAAAAAAAAAAGTGCCAGCTGGTCAATTATTAAAAATAATTGTCCCTTCCCAAAGACACTCAACACGTACATCCTTCAATCTTCACAAAGTCAGAGCAAGTAGATGGATTTTGCAGCAAATCCTCAAGGTCAATGGATTTTTTCGATATTCTATAGGAGGGGTTGGCAACCTCTGGCACGCGGCTTGCCAGGGTAAGCACCCTAGTGGGCCGGGCCAGTTTGTTTACCTGCCGCGTCCACAGGTTCGGCCGATCGCGGCTCCCACTGGCCGCGGTTTGCCGCTCCAGGCCAATGGGGGCGGCGGGAAGCGGCGCGGGCCGAGGGATGTGTTGGCTGCAGCTTCCCGCCTCCCTCATTGGCCTGGAGCGGCGAACCGCGGCCAGTGGGAGCTGCGATCGGCCGAACCTGCGGACGCGGCAGGTAAACAATCTGGCCCGGCCTGCCAGAGTGCTTACCCTGGCGAGCCGCGTGCCAGAGGTTGCAGACCCCTGTTCTATAGCATAACACAATGGCAGAGGTTTTGAAACAATTTGTATAGTGGGCATACTGAGAGCCATTGAACCAAACTGTAAACCATGTATATGTTGGAAACTCCATTCAAGACAGGGGGTGCGGCACCCCTAGTTCCAGCACCTATGGATAATGGGAATATTGTAAAAGCATGACATTTGAGTCAACACCTTGTCTCAGTAAGGAATAGAATGTCATAATCGGACATGTCTAGAATAATTGTCAATGCAGATGTGTATTTGCACAAGCAAATAAAATTGCACACGTACATGTTTTTTGTTTGTCTGTTTTGGTTTTTTGCATTTGTAAGTCAGATGCCATATGCAATGCAGCGTAGAGATCTTCTCCCTTGACTGGCAAGAAAGCAGTTAATCACCTTCCCATGTTTGTCTTTACTGCATAGATACTCAGGCCTGGTCTACACTACGAGTTTAGGTCGACTTTAGCCGCGTTAAATCGAATTAAGCCTGGACACGTTCACACGA
>NW_020664417.1:6500880-6530261 GCF_002925995.2 Terrapene triunguis | reverse complement strand
AGGTGCCGCCCCAAGCATGTGCTTGGTTGCCTGGTGCCTGGAGCCGGGTAAAAGTTCCCTAGGTGCTTAAATGTCTGCCTCTGAACAAGCACACTGCTCTCTCCAGAGGCCTATCTCATACCTAAGTCCCAGCACAATCCACAAAGTTGGGGGGTAGATAGGCATTGCAACACCTGTCTTTCCCCACGGGGCCTAAGCCACTTGCTGTGCTCCATGCATATCTAACTCCACACAAAATGGCCAGCAGTGGGCTGGAGGGCCTCCCTTATAACCTTTAGCCCAATGGTTAGGGTACTCACCTACAGAGACCCTAGTTAAATTCCCTTCTCTGCTTGATGTAAAGAAGGGATTTGAGTAGGTGTGGCCCACATCTCAGGTGAATGCTCTAGCCACTGGACTACAGGATATTCTAATGTTGGTCTCTCTCTCTTGTTGGAGCCATTTGACTTTAATTTAATTAAATATTAATTGGGCCAGGATGAGTAAAAATCACTGTACAGTCCAGTGGTTAGGGTATTCACCTGATAGGTGGGAAACAAACCCCTGTTCAAATCCCTTCTCCATATTAGGAAGAGCCGATATTGAACTAGGGTCTCACATCCTGGATGAGTACCCAAACCACTGGGCTAAAGTTTAGAAGGGAGGTCCTCTCCTCCTCATGGCCATTTTGTGAGGTGTTAAACAGGTGCCTAACCCATTCTTTCAAGAAATAGCTTAGGAGAAGGCTTCCAAACTGTGGATCACAAGCAGAGATAGGAGCCTCCCTGTTGCCTAGACTTAGGTACCAAATTCCCTAAGGGGGTGGGGCTTACAATGCTTATCAGTATCTCTCAGTGGCTAGTTTAGGCAGCTCCTCAGTTGCTGTGCTGGTTTTGTGAATCCCATTCTTAGGTGCCTCTCCCCATGATTGAATAGCCTGTCTAACTCAGGCTTTGTGGATACCAATGTTATTCCAATGATTCTTTAGGTGCCTACAAGTTAGATGGTGAGGTGCTGAGCATTGCAATGCCTAAGTGGATTTGGATGTCTGCATATACCACACTATCCTGACATGTGAAAACTCACAGGTGCATACTAGTACTGTGTGGTGATTGTATAGGACTTGATCCACAATCCACTGAAATCAATGGAAAACCTCCCATAAACAATGCAACCAACTACAAGAGGTCAGAAAATCATGATGGAGCAAACATAACATGCTTGTCTATTTTTGAACTTGGTGGTGAAATGCAGCCCCCTTCTCTCTCTACCCAAATTGTGTGTGCATCATGTTGAAAATTCAATCTGAAATTATACACAAAAATGGGGGAGTAAGTTCCACACTCCCTTCCTTTCTGCTGCTGTGAGAGGCACTTCCTTTCTTTCCTGAACCCCACCTGTCCTCAATGAGGAGGAAAGAGTTCTTTCTCTCCTTCTCCCTTTTGTCACTCTACCACCTTCTTCTGTAGTACCTCTGCCCCCTGTAATCACTATCTCCTGTTCTCTCCATGGTTGATTTACTCCTTGTCACCCTATTCCCTCATTACTCCTCTTTTTTGCCACTGTCCTGCTTTGTGGCATCTTCAGCCTGAAGCAGGGAATAAATGTCCTTGGAAGTGTGTTGCACTGCCTTATCCTTACTCCCCAGAGTGACTCCAGATGGCAAGTCATCTTCTGCCCCTATATAGGAGACTGGCAGTAGTGCTTTTCCCTTGCTCTGTCCCCCCTTCCTGTGCCCTGTGAGTGGGGCAGGTGGTAATCTTCCACTCCTCATAAAGTGTGAGCTCTTTGGCTCTGCTGAACGACAGCATATCATCCCTCCTAGCAGCAGCAGACTTGGAAAAGCTATGATTTTGGCTTAAGTGAATCATGAGCAGCAAGGGAAAACTGTCCAAAATCACATCACTGCAAGTAATTTGTGAGAGTTGGCTTGGCAAGGCTGCACTTTCTGTCAGCGAAATGAAATTTGGTGTCTGAAATGGGACAACTCAGTGTAAAATGAGAAAAGGCAATGGAGTGGCAGGAGGGAGTGAGCTTATCAGGTATGGGTTTAGTTAAACAAAAAAGAATTCAAGATGCATAGCAAATCTAAATGCATTATTTCTGCATCTCTACAGTTAGAATTGCTGTTTTGTGAGCTTTCTGTTTAATCTTAATTTTTTGTATTTAGCTGTGAACTGTGTTTTTCTGGCAACTAACAGTTTTGGGTGGTGGTTTGTAGATCCATGTAAACAGACTGAGAATAGGCACGTGGAGCAGAGCCTCCAACCCTGGGCTGCTGCCACCTGCAGGTCTTCCCCAGCTGGACAAGAGAAGCGGCTCTAAGCAAAGCTAGCTTCAGGAGGCTTTCTAGCCTGCCACACCTCCCCTGTGGGTAGGGATGCTGGAAGAATTTGTATAGCGTGGTGCTGAGAACCATTGAACCAAACTGTAAACCATGTATGTAATGGAAACCACTTCAAGCCAGGGTGTGCAGCAACACCTCCAGCACATATACCTGTGGAAGGCAGTGCAGGACAGTAGGTGAGCTGGAGTGGTGATGGTTGGTGGAGCCTTTATTAAACCGTGTGCCACTACACTAAATCCTGGTGGTGGTGCTGGCAGGGTCAGTAAATACCCTGCCAGCACCACCCATGCACGCAGCGGCCCAAATGTGGGGTGCTCCTTGTGACTTAAAAATGCAGGACCCATTAAAGTGCTGCGGTGCGGGCTTTCCTCATGCAGTGCCCGCTCAGGTGCATGAGTATTTCTCTTGTAAAATTTCAGCAATAGCAGTGCAGTGGAGCCACATTTGGGTATTTACTAACTCTGTGACCCTCCCCACAAATAACGGGCAGGTGCGAGGGGGCTCCTGTAATTCCCCCCCCCCCAACTATTGCAGGAGCCCCCACCGGCAGGTGCCGGCCACGCAAGAGCTATGGGGCGGGCAGTACTGCTGAGGCGAAGGGGCTGCCGCCTGTGAACTGCCGCTGCGTGCATGGGGGGAGCCAGCCCCACCTGCCACTGGGGTGCACGGGCAGGTTGCTGCTACCCCTGCGATCACGCTATAGGTGGCGGGACTGAGTTCCCTGGCTGTTGCCGATAGTTGGGGGGGAGCGACGCACACTGCAGGACAAAGCCCCAGGCGGGGGGGGTGGGTGATGAGGTGGTGGAAGGAGACGAAATACGCAACTCATCTCCCTCCGCCGCGAACTATTTCTTTTCCCAGATGTCATGCAGCATCTGTCCCACCACGCCCCCTCCCCAACCGTCGCCGCACGCGCGAGGGGCGGGACTGGTGCCGAGAGGCGGGGGGAAGAGGCGGGGCCGAGAGGGGAAGGGGGTGTGGCCCCGAGCGCAGGGGCTGGGACGGGTCAGGGAGGAGCTGAGCGGACCAGAAGGGCTGAGACAGTCACGGACCTCGGGGCTCGGCTGCGAGAGCAAGGCGGGGGACGGGGCAGAGACGCGCCGTGCGGGAGCAGCCGCCGGCGGGGAGCGGAGGTGGCCGGGGAAGGTAACCGAGCAGCTGCGGAGGCCCCTTCCTCAGTAGCCGGGCTGGGGGAGCCGGGCGGCGGCTGCTCCTGCTGCTGCAGTCGGCGCCGCTGCTTCCGTCCGAGCCTGCGACAGAGCGAGCGGGGGCTGGGGCTGGGGCTGCAGCTCGAGCCGGGCGGCTGCCCCCCGCCCCGCCGGGATAGGCAGGGCGACAGTGACGGGGGAGGGAGGAGGCGTTGAGCGGCGTTCGGGGCTGAGGGCGAAACCCAGCGTGTGCCGGCGGGGTGTGAGCCCGGGATAGGGGCTGGCCGGGGAGGTTCAGAGGGCCCAGGGGCTCGGAAAAGCCGAACACACCCGGGAAGGAGGAGGGGCGCGGGGCTGCTGCTGGCTGGGATCTTTGTGCCGGGCGCTGTGTGCTCTGCTGCGTGGGGCCGGGGGGAGGGACAGGGCGTGTGTCTCTACTGTGGTGTGTATGAGAAGCAGATGGGGAAGAGCTCACAGCTGCTCATTTCGACAGTCCTGGTGTAAAAATGTAGCTCGACCAGCAGGACCTGGTGAAGTGACTTTTCAGCCCTGCCTCTGTATCAGCTGAAATGTAAAGTCCGGCACTGGGGACCTAAAGCAAAGAACCAGAAAAAGAAAGAAGACTGAACCCAGCCAGGGGGAATAGTACAGATAACAGAAAGGTGCTCCACAAGAATAAACCATAGGATGTTAGTGGTGGATGTATTAAAATGGGACTCCAGGAGGCTGCTGTGTGCCCTAATGCATACAAATCATGAACAAAGAAGTGTGTAAAGAGCTGTGGACAGCACTGGTGTGTAAAAATGCACCTGGCAGTAGAAAAAGGAAGTAAAAGGATAATCAAATGAACAAATGTTGGTAAGGAAGGATGTTCAGGATAATAGGGTGCATGTGTCTCCTTCTTAGGATCAGTGGGAGGCTTACTTTCCTCGGTGTGGTTTTGAGGTCACTTTAAAACCAATCAAAGAATGTGAATGTGACTGATTGCAGCTCATACCCATAGCAGAAATACGAGAACCTTAACTAAAATTATTTCTCCTCTGCAAGTTTGAGACTAACTTTAAGACTTTCAGAAATTGGTACAAATGAGGAATATGAATTCTTGGTTTTAGCAGATGTATAGTAAATCGTGATGTGATATCTTGCACCTGGAGTTAAATCATTGTCTTGTTCTTTATTTCATAGGTCTAGAGAAGAACTTTGTTTTGAGATCTCTGAGAAAGAGTTGAGGAAGATTTCAGGATCTGGAAGAAAGCACTTGTCCTACATTAAGGAGGTGTTAACATTTTCCCATCAGCTCTGCTACATAAGAGACCATAATTTGAAGCACTTCCCTGGTGCTTGCCCAGATGTATGAAGCCTGCAATGTTTAGTATTTATACAGACCACTTCACAAGTGGTACAGATCTACGTGTTTGCAATATAAATTTTAGCGTTTGAAGAAAAACCCCTCAGAAGCTATATTTTACTGTGGACAGCTTTTTCTCGATGTGAATCCAAAGAGATTGATGTTTGGAATTGAGAAGCATCTAGTACGTACTTGGAAAAAAAAAATTTGTTTCTCCAGATGCATCGTCTCCTCTGTACTCTGGGAACATGCACAGCTGTTTAAACTACAGGTGTAGTCAAGGAATTGTTACCTTTTGAGCCATATGAGAAGTATTATTGAGCCTTTGGTACCAGGCATCGCTTTGTCACGTAAGCAGTTGAACACGCTACACTCTAATCATGATAAAGCATCTGAAAGAATGAGTCTGATTGTCTTATAAAGAGGCTATTCTTTTACAAGAAGGGTTAACTTATATCGTCACCCTGTGGCAGATGGATCCTTATATCCAGACTTTAAGATGTTGAAGGTGTATTGCTGCTTATGACCAATCCCAGGGACAAAGGTCTACAAAATGGCTCAAACGAGTTTGCTGCAAGGGAAGCAGTTTTACTGTAGGGAGTGGGTTTTCCACAAGCTTCAGCACTGCCTTCAGGAGAAAGCTAACTGCAGCAACACTGTTGCCAACAAACCATCTCTTATAGCAAATTCTGGGAATAATGCTGGTGTTGTCTCGGGGAAAGGAACTGCCTGGGGTGTGTTGTTGGTAGGAGGGCCTGGTAGTGGGAAGACAGCCCTCAGTACTGAATTATTGTGGCCAAGCTCACCTGCAAGCCTACAAAGAGGCTTGCATCGCCAAGCTCTAGCTTTCCACTTCTGCAGGGCCCAAGACTCTGACACACTGTGTGTGGGAGGGTTTATTAGAGGTTTAGTTACCCAGATCTGCCGCAGTGGACTCATCCAGGGATATGAAGACAAACTAAGAGATCCTGCAGTTCAAAGTCTCTTGCAACCTGGGGAATGTGAGAGGAATCCTGCTGAAGCATTTAAAAGGTAAAAATAAAACCATGTTGTGTTTATATAGTGCCTTTCATCCAAAGAGCCTAAAGCACTTACAGACAGGAAAAATATGCTTTTTCTTGTAGCATCATGGCTTGTTGATCCCATGGATTGCTCCAATAGCTTCCAAAATTGTCATTGAAGAAAAAAAAATCTACCTTCCTGTTCCCATAGCTCACATAAATCTTCATTTCAAAATATAGTTATGGATATAAAAAATACCCAGAGCTATAATTAATATTTTTGAAGGGATAGGGCCAGGGCCTCAGATAATAACTATTAAAGCCCATGAGGGATGGGAGAGGGGGGCAGATTATCCCACATCTCCATACTTCAGAGGAATTGCAAGAACTCTGCAGTATCCGGTACTTGCTACTGTCAGACAGGATAGTGGACTAGGTAGACCTTAAGAATCCTGCATCAAACCCCTGGCCTGTGTCCCACAAGATCAAGTAGGAAAATGTTAAGTCAGAATGAATCTATCCCACTTACATATGCATGGATTGCACTAAATTCACATAACTACTTACGGAATTACCACTCTTTCACAGTATAAGGTGGTACAGAATCATAACTATTCTTTCAGTAGGTATTTAAAAAAACTAGAGAATCCATACTCTGTGTAGAAGTAACTTTTAAGATGTGGGGCATTAATATATATATATATTTTTTTTTTTTAGCAAAATCACAGAAACTGAATAACTGAGGGAAATCACTAGCTCAGCAGTGCAGTATTCATTTCTGCCGTCGGTGCTCCTTGCAATACAAAAATGTGTTCAACATACTGTTGAAAGCTTTTTATCTGCAGCAGGAACATTGATAATCTCAGTGTTTGTAAAGCAACTTACACAAAGATCTTTAGGAGTGTATATTCTTGGGCCTGGTCTACACTGGGGTGGGGGGAGGGATGGGATCGATCTAAGATACGTTGACTTCAGCTATGCTATTCTTGTAGCTGAAGTTGCGTATCTTAGATTGACTTAGAATTACTTACTTTGCGTCCTCGCGGCGGGGGATCGACGTCCGCGGCTCCCCCGTCGACTTTGCTTCCGCCTCTCGCCGAGCTGGAGTTCAGCAGTCGACGGGAGAGCGATCGGGGATCGATTTATTGCATCTGCACTACACGCGATAAATCGATCCCCGATAGATCGATCGCTACCCGCCGATCCGGCGGGTATTGTAGACGTACCCTTGATCATAGCACTAGACACTTTTGGGGGTGGGGGGTCTGGCTGCATAAGAGGTTAATTTCATCTAAACAATTAAAATGAAGGAAAACAACTGTAAAGACAGTGACTCAATACAGTATTTGTAGTGGAATACTGGCATTTTTACCACTAGGTCATTGGTATGAAACTTTCCCAAGTTAATAGTAGCTAAGTCATGGCTCTCAGGTGGCCTCTGTGAACTTTTTAGTGGTCTTTGAAGTCTAAGTGGATTAATGTCCACATCATGAAAATCACCATAAGAATTTTTCCTTTGTCTCACCAGACGGGTTAGCTAAACAGCCACTGAGACTGAAGAACATTACCTGATCAGATTGGCAAAGTGGAATGAGGGAAGCTTGCATTACAGTACCTGTCCTGTTTTTGCCCTGTGGATAAATAGGATTTTAAGTCTCCAGTGCTTCCAAACCAACATTTTGCACAAGCATTAAGTTGATCATGCCTTCTTCTACCCCCACCCCCCCTTTTAAAGTTTAAAATAGACCATGAAAATAGTGGACTTTTTTTTCCACTGTAAACAAAGTTAATGGCAAAATTTTCTGTATTCAGACCAGTTTAAGTACTTAATTTGCAAAGTTCTAAGCATATGCAGCTCCTAATCTCTCTTGCCTTTTTAACTTTGTTTTTCAGTACCTTTACAATCTCAAATTCTCACATCCACGCTTCAGCTTAGTACTCCCAGTGCTAGTAGTATAATTCCATTTCTCTGTTTGCAGTTACCAGAAGTGAAAGTGACCAATACCTATCTTTAAATCAGGCACCAGCACTAGCCCCTGATGGGCAGAGTCAGTGGGTTCCATGCAGAAGCAGGGTTCTGCCCGTGCAGAACCTGTTGCAAGTTCATAGCCTAGAATGGAAAATATTTTGTTTTATAAATCTAAACAAGCTTATATTGGTAACTCTACTTGCCTATTGACCTAGAAAATTTTTCTTCCCCAATATTTTAGGTTCCCTGTGAAGATTAACTTAGAAACAACTTACTGTTTGACAAAATTGAAAAATAAAATTTCATAGTGAATACCGTTTAATAAACATTTCATGTTGTCACGTCCTATGTGCTAAGCATGCGTGTTTTCAGCAGTCTTGGGATATGCTTTAATTTTTTATGCATCGTGAATAGTATAATTGTAACCCAGAAAAATGAGGCTTTTCAAACTTATTCATATTTTAAAATGTCTTTTCTTCAAAAAAGGTAAAATCAAGTAAACTAATTCATTCAGTTTAATATATTTACCTTCTTTCTCCCACCCATTTATAATCTTTGAATTGTGCATCCTGTTTTAGGAACAAATTCAAAGAGAAATGAGATCAAGAGTGTGGAAAACTTGAGCAGACCTCCTGATAAATGTCAGACACTGGATGTAATACTAAAAGAGGGAATTGCTGCTGGTAGTACTGCTTTTGGGCACTCCTCTTGATGAGCATATTTTCTGTCACAAAATAGTTTGTGAATGAACACAGTTGCAGCTGAAGTTCTTGCTTTAGATTCTTGTCTGCCTTACCTTCACTCATCGCTGTTTCCTTTAGATGTTCTAGATTCAAAAGACTCTGCAAGGATCAAAGCTTTAGATTTAATTTAGTTGCAGAAAATGTCAGATGGAACTGTGCTTTTACCTAAAAAACCAAATCTGTGATGCTATCTGTACTTGTTAGAAGTCTAAAGTTAAAATAAGAGAATACAACCATGGCCAGGAGTTTTTTGGAATGAGTACCTGAAGTTAGGTTCATATGTTATTTTTAGACACACCATTATGACTAAATCATAGAAGCTTGAAAATTGGACCGCTTTATGTAACTTAGTTCATGTCTACCTTGGAACACTGTTCTGGTTTAGTTCGTGTGTTATACTGTACTTATAAAGTGCTTTTAATATTGATGCAGCTATACTGGCAGACCTGCGCTTTGTACTGGTATAATAAAACTACTCCCAGGAGAGAAACATGCTGGCACAGCTGTGTCAGTCAGGGATGACACCTCTTCACATCCCTGACTGACCTAAGTATGCCAGCAGAAGCTTATATTGTAGACCTGGCCTCAATTTGGATTTGAGCCTAACTTTAAGCATCCACTGCTGAAAAACATGGGCAGTATTAATAAATTACCCTTAGGCTTCAAGGGTACATTATTGGCACAGTATTCATTTTTTTGAAAAATATATTGGTTATTTAAATGACTTGTAAAGTTCTAATTTGGTATGGAGGTTTTTCATATTAGGTTGATCCTGAATTTGTAAACTTTGAAATTATATAAACTTTCAAAACTATATAGATTGTTTATTTGTGTCTTCAAAGTTTAAATGTGAAATGACTGAAAATAGTCCCTGTTGGCCAAGGGAGTGAAGACTGAACATGGTCCTAAATCAGTATTCTCCGCTGTTAGACTTTCAGTCCTTCCTATTTGTATTGGATTCTCCCAGTCCTCTTTTTGTCTTTTTACTGTCTCCCTCCCAGGTCTGTGCTTTTTGCCTCCCTGTCCTCTCAGATCACACTTCTGTATATGGTGCTTCACTACTGAGCTTGCTGCAACACTGACAGTGAAGCAAATGCAATTGCCCCTTTTTGCTGCTGAGGGCTCAGGGTATAGACCCAGTAATGGAGGGAGGAAAGCAGGAAAGAAGAAGCAAGAGTCTGCCTCTCCTTTTTATCCTATTTCCTTATCCCTCACAGAACACCTCCAATCTCAGCAGAGTAACATGCCTATGCTCTTTCTGCACACACATCTTTTCCACTGGTGCCAGCAGGAGCATTATGACAGTGACAAGATTCTGCTCTGCTGATACCACTAAGTGTTTTATACAAAGGAACAACTCAGGTACAGATGTAATCTTCTGTGGGATTCCCTTGCTCCTGAAACAAGGTAAAACCCTTATTCTTTGTGGATTTAAAGGTGCAGAGCACAGTTTAAATGAAAAGAAAATAGAGTAAAGGTTGACGTAAAAGGGACCAGAAACTAATAAAATGAAAGGGAGGAGGGAAGGAGGGACACTAAAAATAAGAGTGCATAATATTATAGGGAATATAAAAAGGCCTGAGGGGTAAAAATTGAAGTCAGTGGGAACTTGAATCTTCTAGTCTATCTTAATGAAATATTTCCCCTCTAGGTCATATTAAAATTCGAATAGGTTTAGAAGACTTTTACTACACCTCTACCTTGATATAACGCTGTCCTCGGGAGCCAAAAAATCTTACCGTGTTATAGGTAAAACCACGTTATATCAAACTTGCTTTGCTCCACTGGAGTGCGCAGCCCCTCCCCCCCCCCCCCCCCCCCCCCCCCGAGCACTGCTTTACCACATTATATCCGAATTTGTGTTATATCGGGTCGCGTTATATCAGGGTAGAGGTGTACTTACTATATGGTGGCTGTGACAGGACAAGATTCAGTGGTCTCAGTGCTCATATGTCCACATTATGCAGCCTTCTACCTTAACTGGCATAAATTAGCTTATTTACTTGACCATCTCAGCCAGTGTTGGAAGAATAGTTGTTTCCCTAACCATTCAATATTGTCATTCTAGGTCAGGCAATGAGGTATATTGGCAAGGTGGGGTAGTGGGCAAGCTTGTACTTCTGGTGACTGCTGTACCTGCATTACAACTATAGGACCAGACTCCACTGCTGTTAATATGATACTTTTCCCAAGCACTAAGGTGCATTTTAAATATCTATCACCATGCTATGTGAATAGTAAACAATATTTTCACTTCTAATTTTCCTAAATTGAGTAGTTATTCATTGGATATTATAGTGCAGTGGTTAGCTGCAACACAAATTAAAGTTGTGTTTAATGGGAGCTCATCTCTTATTTAAAAAAAAAAAAAAAAATGGAATGGCAAAAATCAAAACAAAATATAAACTTGGAGTGCTATTTGAATTGTGCGTGGTGGTTTGAAACTAATTAATACAGATAGTTCATATATCTCCTTCTCTGGCAATTCTCCTGGCCCCTTACTTTCCTTTGTATCCCTTTTTAAAGAAATTTCAAATACTTTGGGATCTGTCCTTTGGCCATATTATTGCTTCTCATATGCTGATTTCTAGAATATCCATTATATGGAAGTAGTGTTTGCCTATAGTATAGTCTATAACATTTTTACCATAATGGAAAATAACTGCATTAAAGCAAGCCTGCTGAATCTTCATTTAGGGTGGGATTGAAGGTGAGCAGGGGGAGAGAAACTAGTCAACCACCCTTATAGACCAGTAGAAATTTCCCGGAGCTGGGAAAGAGGACAACAGGAATTCAAATCTTCTAACTTTTTAAACTCCCAGGCAGTTAACTACCCTTGTTATTGACTAAGGCCATGAACCCCAAAATATGAGAAGGTAAGGGAAGAGCTGCTCTGAGTTTGGTGTTGCATGGAATTCTTCCTGGAAGTTCCTGTAGCTCATAGGTTGTCATCTGTGCTAAACATAGAGGGTTGTTCTTCGTACACTTGCTTTTAAATAGGGATAAAATTTTATGGAAGCATGACCTATGTGTGGCATGTCACAGCTCTTACTCTTCAGGAGGGTTGTCACAGGAGCAATTTCAGCATCACAGATTCTCCAACTAATTCCCATGGAGGTGCAGCTCTTCTCCTTGATTCTGGGGCGTTCTCCACTGAGGTATAGCAAAGTTATATTTATTTTTTTTTTTTAAAAAGGCAAAACAAAACAAGGAAATTAATAAACAGAACTACATTTAGTGACAGTTAAGGTTGCAGCAGGATACCCCATCCACCCAAAAAATTCATAGGCATGAAAATGTTAAAGGGAGAGACGTCTACATTCCTCATCATCTTCCCATATTCTAGAGTTCCATAAGGCTTCCACTTCCATTTCAAACAGATATTTAAAGGCTATATATATATATATTCCTGTTTTGTCAAACTTGCATTCTAATGCAAAACCTTAACAGTGTCAGCGGTGTTAAAGCAATAGAACTTCAAGTGCATGGAATATGTGATCACGAATGCTGATCTGTTTTATACAAAAGCGTAGGCGGTCACTGAAAATCTTTCATTAGCTGCAAGTTTGAAGTTGGGGTATATATTGCTTTTGGGTGTCAGAGTTGGCAGTGAAAGCTTATGTAGTACTTGAGTACATCGCTTTGGGAAGTAGTAAATCATACATCCAGAAGTTGCCATATAAAAACTTATGTGCATGTAAATTTACAGGATTACTAAGTAGCGTCACCTACATTAGGAGCTGTCGTGTTCACTGGAATGACTTGTGTGTTTGAAAAAAATGTGTAAAGGACTGGGGCTTTTGTATTTCGTGATCAGAATTTGATTTAAAATCTTACTCAATCTGTGTATTCTGTCAGCTTCTTTGCAGACAAGTTTACTATTTTTTCCCCCCTTCTCTTAGCAATATTGACTCTGCAGGGCTATCAGGGAATGAACTGGATTTTTTTCTGGCTGCTGTATTGTCAGAGTTCCAATTCAGGATGGCTTTTAGCTCCCTTTAAGTGTTGAGAACACGCTTTGCTTTCAGATTGAATTTTACAGGTCTTGCAGTTAGAAAAAAAACTACTTATTTACTGAGCAAAAGTGGTGTGGAAGTCCTCTGAGAGACCATAAATATCCACCACCACCATAATCCTATTTTTTACCGTTTATTGTCTGAGCATAGTCACATTTAAGAGGAAAAAGCTTTGCTTTTATTTTTGTTTTTGTTTGTTTTGGCTTAAGTGTATTAATATTTTAGTATGACTAGTCAAATGAGAACTATGAAGAAGCTGTTTTTATAATAGTAATTTGAATGTTCAGGAATTACACAGACTTTATCGACTAGTTAATTAGTATGTGTTTCATTGTTTGGACTGTATTGTCTTAAATTTATTTATTTGAGGCACCTTGCTAGCATTGTGGAAATATATGAACTAGATTGTGCTTTAGATTGATGGTGCTTACTGTTCAATTTTTAAAATACTGATTGTGGTAGATCTTCACCATTGAGGCAACAGTCAGTTCCCTTTTGAATGACTGCTGCCATTTCCGGTTCTTGCTGCTTGAACTCTGATCAATGGGTGTGTGAAACTATGAAGCTCTACATCACTAGCTGCTGAGGCAAGAGTTTTGTCTACAGATGGTCCTAGCAGCTTTAAAGGGGAGTAGGATGGGTCTTTGCTATTTTACCCCTCCCCAGTGTTTGCGTCCACCTCCCTAATGCATAACTACAGTGCTGTACACTTCATGCTGTTTGCCTGCTCTGCTATTCGCAGCAGACAGCAGTATGAAGTGGACACTATCTTTGACAGTTTCACTGATGCTCATCAGTTCAAAATGATAGCTGTGAGAAAGGTCTGAACTTTGAGAGTAAAAGGTGAGCGCATGGCACATGGGTGTTCAAGCTTTTCCTTTTTAATAGAGCTAAGTTTAGCGAAAGACCATACAACCATCAAGGCTGTAAAAAATTACTAGATGTGTATTAGCCACAGGCTGATAAGGAAGACATAGGGCATGTCTTCACTAGCCGCCGGATCGGTGGGTAGCGATCAATCGGGGATTGATTTATCACATCTAGTGTAGATGTGATAAAATCGATCCCCGATTGCTCTGCTGTCGACTCCGGAACTCCACCGCAGCGAGAGGCGGAAGCGGAGTCGATGGGGGAGCGGCAGCGGTCGACTCGCCGCTGTCCTCACAGCCAGGTAAGTCGACCTAAAATACGCAACTTCAGCTACGCTATTCGCGTAGCTGAAGTTGCGTATCTTAGGTCGACCCCCTCCCGCCCCGTACTGTAGACCTAGCCTGACTGTGGTAACAAGCTAGATCTAGTCTGTGGACAGTTGCAGTAGCCCAGTGGGTCTCAAACTTTTGTACTGGTGACCCCTTTCACATAGTGAGCCTCTGAGTGTGACCCCTCTTATGAATTAACACTTTTTAAAATATATTTAACACCATTAGAAATGCTGGAGGCAAAGTGGGTTTGGGGTGAAGGCTGACAGCTTGTGATCCCCTGAGGGGTCCTGATCCTCAGTTTAAGAACCCCTGCAGTAGCCTAAAGCTAGGCTGCTATGAAGTAGGAGGGTGTTGATTTTTTTCTATCAGTGTGCTGTCTGCAGTGTGCTCTGTCATCCTTTTTGTATTTTCCTCTGGAAAAGTCAGATAACCTGAATCTTCATACCCTGTCTTCTCTTACTTGAGTCCCCTGGCTGTGGCAGTGAGAGTCCACTACATCCTTCCCCCTCCTCCCAGCTCCTGGTTGCTGGAAGACACTACCACAATCATCCCTTGGCTTCTGTTTTGGATCCTCTTTCCCTGTGAATAGCTCCAGGCAGTTTCTGCTGTGATCATAGCTTTCCCAAGCAGCAGCAGAGTGAAATGGTCATGGTTCTTGTCAGCCTTGCTGAGTCCTTTGGGTTCTAAATAGCAGCAATGAAACTGACCTGACTGATTTTATTCTGCTGCTGTTTAGGAAAGCTCTGAACACATAATAGGCAAATATAAAAGGCCACTTTTTAAAAAGAAGGTATAAAAGTCCACATGTGCATGCATGTTCTGTATGTAAACATTCAAGTCTTTTAATCTGTCTGCCTAATTTTCATGTAACAATACTTAAAACAGATATTCTCTTCTCTATAACTCCAGTACCAAAGAGTCAGCCATAAAAATATATATAAATTTTGCTTTGAACTCTTGATTCCTGGCTATGAAATGCTATGCCAAGAACATCCACCTTCAGCATCAAGTGGGTATGATAAACTTGAATTTTTAAAATAAACTATATACAACAAGACTTTGGAAACAGTGCAGATTTTTTTGACTGAAGAAGCTTAAACGTAGCAAATATTTAATCTCTTTCTATGCATTAAATAGTTTTTGAAGGCTCTGTCTACTGTTACAACATAGGACCTTCTTCTCTGTTTACAGTAAACTGTGCTATTACCTACAAGATCAAAAAATCTTTTGAGATCTAGATAAAAACCCAAAACTGACCAAGACAGCCTCGATGAGAGAAATAAGGAACAAAATAAAATAAGCCCATAAAACTAAATTGTAATTGTACCCTCTGTGGGTGGTTATACTTTGAAGGCTACAGTATATAAATGCTAAACATTGTTATAAATCACTAGCTGTCTTAAATTTGTTAACTTATTACTATCTGCAACAGTTAAAGTAGACTATCATGAATACCGTTCTTCTCTTGCTTACCCAACTGGACTAAATCAGAAATTAATATGTAGTTACATGATCTAGTAACTCACTTCCTGGGTTTTGCACTAAAGAACTTAGCATTTGACCCCTAGCTTTAATTATGCAGTAACATTATTCTAAAGTAGATGTTATTGAAAGCCCAAAATAATGCAAGGGTCAGGACACAGACTGAAGATAACTCCAACGCAGAGGTGAAGAAATAATTCTTTCACTGCAAGGAACCAGCACACAAGATTAAAGGGAAATTGACCACTTAAATGATAGTTCTGACTGAACCTTTTTTAACTTTCTGTTGTAAAATTGCACGTTTCATAAGGAAAATTCTTTTTTTTTTTTTTTAACTAGGCATCATTTCCCCACTTAACTGCAATGAAACCCCTGCCTACTTTGCAATAGGTATCATACTCCATTTTGAAAGGGTACAAACTAAAACATGACTATTCTGGGCTGGCTGTTAAGTTTTTACTTATCACAATTAATAAAAGTGTCTTGTGTAAAGAATACTGTACTTCCATGTTCTCCCTCTCCAGCTTGATGCTCTAGAATATTAGAAAGTTAAGTATTAAGTTTAAGTACTTGGTGACATTTCTCTAGAAGCTTTTCTGTTATAGAACCTCTGTAATAGGTGGGTCATGTAATAATAGTGTTTATAAGGGTAAGTTGGATTCTTCTCTTTTATATGTATGGAATCATGGTGAACACATTGAACATAATACCATTTAAGATGTTAACCTATTCAGTTTGAATTGCTCTAAGATAGTTTCCCTTAGGGAATTTTAATTATGACAAGTTATAGACCTTTCTCATCTTGTATTTTAATAGGCACTAATGTTTCGTCTTTCATCCACCTAGTGCAATCTTAATTCTTCCAGCTTTTCCTGTGAAGTATTTCACAAGCCTAACAGCTCCTGCAGACTAGACTAGAACAGACTAGTATATATTTTAGTGTTTTGAAACCTCTTTCATGTAATCAATTTTTTTCACACTAACTGTAAACCTAAGAAACAAGCCTAGTATTCTTATAATGAATTTCTGTCCACTTGCTTTAAGATGGCCCTACTTAACTAGTTGTCCCGATTTTATATTTTTCCCACAGCCAGGATTTGTGGCAGTGTTTGAGAGAGTTACTTTTTTAATTAGTTGTCAGACAGATGACTCAGTGTCCACATTCGTGTGTGTGTGTATGTATGTATGTATATTAAAAAAAATATATATATATATATATTTTTTAACCACGCGAAAGATTTGGAACAGGCTTCTGTGAGCTAGCAGGAATTGAGTATGTCAACACAAGCTCCTAGAACTCTGAGAGAAACTAGCATTTAGAACAGGGGTTCTCAAACTGGGGATTGTGATCCCTCAGGGGGTCATGAGGTTATGTGAGGGGTCACAAGCTGTCAGCCTCTTCCCCCACCCCCCCAACCCCACTTCACCTCCAGCATTTATATTAGTGTTAAATATAAATAAGTGTTTAATTTATAAGGGGGGATCGCACTCAGAGACTTGCTGCGTAAAAAGGGGTCACCAGTACAAAAGTTTGAGAACCACTGATTTATTGCTGAAATTAGAAGTGGAGCAATACTCTGAAGAGGACCTAGCTCTTGTCCTGGAATAGATGTTAATGCGTGGAATGGCCATATATCAGGAAGACTGAGAAATCTGCCGTGTCCTGTGAGGTAGTAATAGCTATTAATTCACTTTAAATTAATGATGCTACGTAACATCTACAAAGATATATTTCCTGCTTGAAGAATTTATTCTCTTTTCCATTTGTCTTTTAGATTAAGAGGCCCAGAGTATGGTGATAATTTACATATCTTTTTAAATAAAAAGTTGGAGTGGTGATGAGGATGTTTGCATGGGAGGTGGCCTTTGAAGGTAGTGTAAAAAGTGGGTTTTAAAGAGGGTGGGATCCTGTCACACTACATTAACATAATTCATGGTATGGGTGGAATGGAAGAAGGCCTTACGATGCTATCCTTTGCTTTCAAGGTGCGGCAGGCAGGATTTGATCAAAAGACCAGAGAGATCTGCTGGCATGTAGATGTGCCACACCTTGAAAGCAAGGACAGGGATCTGTTTGCTTTAATGGGTGATTTGATGGGTCCAATGGGGCCACTAAGTATTGTCAGAAAGGGGGAGGTTAACTGTGGCCCATGTATGGGTCAAGCAAGAAGATTTTGGCAGTTGCATTGTGGATGTACTAGAGAGATAGCGAGAGAGGAAATAGTGGGGCCACACAAGAAGAGTTGCAGTCCAAAGATTGTTCTATTGATATGTTCCTTGTACATCCCTTCCTTGTTTTATATTTTTGATATTTTATAATCCGTGATGAGCATGATATAAATACCTAGAAACCACATCCTTCTCTTGTGTAGCTTCACAAAGTGTCCCAGGAGACAGCAGGAGAGGGTCTATTCATGGGTAAATCGGATGTGTGCAGTTGGTGAAAGTTTGTATTCTCACCAAACTCAAGAAGATACTAGCTGTTCCTTTCACCTCCACTGCTATATAATTTTTAATCATAAGAAACTTAAAATGACTGGCATTTTAAACCCTGGGGAAGCAAGAAACTTTTTCCAGTGAATTGACTTAAAATTGCAGGGAACGTTATCTTGAGCGTGAGGAGTGGCAATGGTAGTACAGGTATATTTCATACTAGTTTTGTCCTTGGGCTAGTCAGTATCAGGTAAACTATCCAAGCCATTTCATTAACCTATTGCATACCTAGCAGTATGCAGCAATTTTAAAATCAACTCCATTAATAACAGTATCCTACTATGCTGCTACTTCCTGTTTGAGCCTTCTCTTCCACCCCGCACCCCACAAAAATGGAACTGTGATTATTTTCCAGAAAACATGAACTACAGAAAATTCTGTAACACGTGCATTAATTCAATTCACTAATCCCAAATATATTTTATGCTGACACTTTTCCTTGTTTACTTTCTTTTTCTTAAAAAACAAAACAAAAACAAAAAAACACCCATGTCTTTGGTGCCATAAGACACCCCATTTATAACTCATTCGTTCCTTTATATGGTACCGGGGGGAAAAAGAAAGTGGTAGTACAATATAACAGCTATCAATTGCTCTATTCTATTATAGATAATGCTAAAAATGGATCTTATTAAATAAAAAACTATAGAATAAATACCAAAGTTAAGTGTGCAGAGAGATAGTATCACACATGCATGGTGATGGTCTTACAAAATGTTTTTAAAATAAATGAGTGGACCATAGAGATACTATACAGGGATATATGAGAAATTAATAAAACCTTCATGTGAGGAACTGTATCTGCTAGAAATAGAAGGGAGAGAAAGATAAACAAAATAACCACATAGACTGTATTAGAGCAAAGAAAGAATGGAATATACTTTTCAGTAGCCCTTAGCTGCAGAGATTAAAGATTTAAAGCAATCATTTTGACTCAGTAAATGAGGGAAAAGACACATGGTGAGGCAACAAAAGAGGGAATACTCTACCCCAAGTATACAACCAGGTACGAGATGAATTCCAGCAGAACTCTTTCATGTTAACCTAGTATTTGTGGAACTGGACTTCTCATTTTATTGTCCAGCCTGTACACTGAAAACCCCGGAAGATATGTAATTAGACATATGGTGGCCTACACCCAGGCTGCCGTACCAAGATGGTTGAAGAATCTCATGTCACACAGAAATAGTCTCCATAGCTCCCTATCATATTTTTTTTTCCTCCTGAGATCAAATATATTGAAGAGACTAATCTAACATTAAACCAAGATTGTTAACCTCTGTACCATTACTGAGTCACTTTGTGCGTATGCATTGTGATATAGAGCCTTTTATCACATGATTACAGAACAATCAGAAGTGTAATTACCTAGAATATAAACTCAAAATACATCTGTCAAGAGTCAGATTATCGAGTGTATTTTTCTCTAATAGTTCAGTGCCCCAGCTCCTCAGCCTCCCCCCCCCCACCTTTTCTGTGGTTAATATTTGCTTTGAAAGTCAATATTTATGATCATATATACAGAAGTCAGTCTCTGCTGATTATCTAGGCAGTATATAAATCCAGACTAGTCAGATTTATCATTTGCTAGTTATGTTCCACAGTTTGGTAAGTGATCAATCTAGAATGCATAAAGTTGTGGGAACTTGGATTCAGTTTAATGTTTAATTCAACTAACATTGGTCATTGAAGCAGCTCTATTGACTGTGAATGAAGATTGATTCTGTATGGCTAAGGGAGCTGGCTAATTACTGGAGGAGAATAAAAAGACCAAATTGTTTAATTTCGCAATGCATTTTGTTACCAATTTGGTATAAAACTAACTCTGCAGTTTTATACATTCTGTTGTACGTCAAAATGAGAGCACTGATTGGTCAATAACTTCTTTTTAATACCTCGTTCTTTTTATAGTGCCTTTTATCAATAATTTCAAAGTGTTTTCCAAAGGAGGTTATTGTTCCAGTTTCCCAGATTAGGAAACTGGGGGGAGCACAGTGACTGTAACTAGTTTATAGGTTGGTTTCCAATCAGATGATCTTTTAAAAATAACTGATTAAGTCCATGGAACAAAAGTGCCCTATTATTCATGTTTACTTGATTGCTTTCTAATAAACATTAAAATATTTTTTTAACTGTGAGGTTTTTCAAAAATCTAGTTAATCGTAATTACCCTGAGCTAGCATGAGAGATTCAAGGGGATATTTAGAAGCTAGTTGAAAACAACCAGGAAAGAAAAGGTAATGATCATTTAGTGTAAATTGTTGTAGTCATCTGAGGTATAGATCTTAATTTGTGCCCCAAAATCAGTGTCTCTGTGGAAGATCCAGAAAAGAGGAAGGGCTGGAAATCAGTGACAGGTTACGTAAAGTGATCGTATTACACATCCAGCATAAAGCAAACATGTCCTGTTTCTAAATATAAGAAATAAGCAACCTACTCCAGTCCTCTAATGGGCATGAGGAAAGAATTTTCAGCTACAGTTTGGTTACTATAGTCATGTTTTAGTTGTTGTCTTTTCCTACTTTGTAAATGTAATCTGGTCACTTGCAAAATACTCCCTATGGCCTTACCACTACAAGAAAGCATATATTCCCCTAAATTCTACTTCCTGTAAGCTCCCCTAAATTTTATGCTGTGCTTCTAGAAATCATCACTGGAAGTTATCCCAATCACTAATGGTGTTTGTTACGGCCTACAGGACAACTGAGAATAGGGCCTCATTTTGTGAGGCACTGTACAGAAGAGCACTACAGGCAGACAAGGCCTTTGCAGAGAAGCTAAATGAAGCTTTGCATCAGTCATCACTGCAGAGGATGTGGAGGAGATATCCACACCTAAGCCATCCTTTTAAGTGACAGATCTGAGGAACTGTCCCAGATTGAGGTGTCAGTAGAGGAGGATTTGAAACAAATTGATAAATCAAACAGTAATAAGTCACCAGGACAAAATGGTATTCAACCAAGTGTTCTGAAGGAACTCAGATATGATGTTGCAGAACTACCAACTCTGGTTTGTGAATCAGCCTCTGTACTAGATGAGTGGAGGTACTAATTTAATGCCAATTTTTTAAAAGGCTCAGTAAATCTAACTTCAACATCAGGCAAATTAGGTGAAACCATAGTGGAGAAGAGAATGATCAGACACATAGATGAACACAACATGTTGGGGAAGAGGCAACACAGCTTTTGAAATGGTGAAGCATGATTTCCCTATCTATTAGCATTCTTTGAGACGGTCAACAAGCACATGGGAAAGCTAATCCAATGGAAATAGTGTACCTGGATTTTCAGAAAACCTTTCAGAGTGTCTGACACCAAAGGCTTGTAAGCAAAGTAAGCAGTCAGAAGCTAAGAGGGAAGGTCCTCTCACGGATCAGTAACTAGTTAAAAGATAGGAAACAAATGGTAGGAATAAGTGGTCAGTGGAGAGAGGTAAACAGTAGGGTTTCACAAGGATCTGTAATGGGACCAGTGCTCTTCAACATATTCATAAATGATCTGGAAAAGCGGCTAAACAGTGAGGTGGCAAAATTTGCAGATGATACAAAATTACTCAAGATAAGTAAGTCCAAAGATGACTGGGAAGAGTTACAGAGGGATCTCACAAAAGTGGGTGACTGGGCAGGAAAATGGCAGATGAAATTCAGTGTTAAGTGCAAAGTAATGCATATTGGAAAACATGCCAACTCTAGATACAAAATGATGGATTCTAGATTAGCTGTTACCTCTCAAGAAAGAGATCTTGGAGTCATCATGGATAGTTTTCTGAAAACATCTGTTCAATGTGCAGCATCAGTCAAAAAAGCTAATAAAATGTTATGAGCCATTAGGAAGGGGATAGATAAGACCAAAAATATCATAATGCTGCATATGAATCCATGGCATGCCCATACCTTGAATACTATGTGCAGTACTGGTTGCCCCATCTCAGAAAAGATATATGGGAAAAAGTACAGAAAAGGACAACAAAATTGATTAGGGGTATGGAACAGCTTCCCTATGAAGAGAGATTAAAAGGACTGGGACAGTTCATCTTAGAAAAAAGAGATAAAACTGAGGTCTATAAAATCATGTAGGGTGTGGAGAAAAACACTTCCTAGTTGACTATCCCTTCACATAACACAACAACAAGGAAGGGGTCACCCAATGCAATAGGCAGCAGTTTAAAACAAACCTGAGGAATTACTTCAAACAACACACAGTAAAACTATGGACCTTGTTTCCAGGGGATGTTGTGAAGTCCAAAAGTATAACTGGGTTCAAAAAAGAATTAGATAAATTCCTGGAGTACAGGTCCATCAGTGGCTATTAGGCAAGATGGTCAGGGATGCAACCTCATGCTTTGAGTGTCCCTAAACCTCTGGCTGCCAGAAGCTGAGATTGGATGACAGGGGATGGATCACTTAATAATTGCCCTGTTCTGTTCATTCCCTCTGAAGCATCTGCCACTGGCCACTGTTGAAAGACAGGGTACTGGACTAGGTGACCATTGATTTGACCCAGTATGACCATTCCTGTGTTCTTATGTATTGTGCTTTCCTTTGGGCAAACTGGAAATTTGGCATATCTCTGAATAAGTTAAATATTGTCATTTAACTTATTTGTAGTTTTTGCCTACAACAGATGTAGCAGTGGGATTTTACCAGTACAAAAACAAAATAATTGCTGAGAGAAACCTTAAAGCCACAATTATAACCGTAGCTAAAATAAATGCACACAGAGATTTCCCCCCAATGTCCTACAGTCCACAAGAAATTACAAACCTTGCTTTGTTTTATAGCTATATTGTATGTATGTTGAGAGAGTTGTATACCAGTGGCCAAACAAAAAGTTTTGCTCTGTAACTTTAGCTGGTATGTGCTTAGTGATTTTGGGGGCTAGATCCACTAAGGGAATTTAAGCTTAGCATTACAATAGCCAAGTTTAGGCACCTTACTGCCTAGTGGAATCCTTAGTCCTAAATTAGCTTCCTCAGATATGGAAAGTGTTAGACACCTAAGAATGGGATTCATAAAAGCCAGCAAGCTGAGCAGAGAATAATCTAAGTGAGCCAGTAGGAAATGGTGAGGAGAGTCAAAAGTTGCTGAGTGTCTAACTCTGCTCAAGATTCCCAGCTGTGAACCCTCCCCTGTGTTTAGGCACCTAACCCAAATCCACTGTTCCATGTTGTATAAATAATTAAATACTAGAGAAAGTGAGACTGCCCTAACTGCTGGCTATAGAGTCATTCACCTAGAATGTGGGAGACCTAAGTTCAGGTCCCTGTTCCGATGAATATTAATTATTTATACAAAGTGCAACAGGTTCAACAGGACAGATTGAGAGAGACCCACCACAGAATACCCTATAACTAGGTTTGGTGGGATTAGATTTTTATCTAAATGTTGATATCATTGCACATATACAAACTGATGGAAAAATATTTCCATAGATGATGATGATCAAAATTTACAAATAGCAAAGAAAGAAAAATGCTATTTGAGAATTTATTAAAGTTTGAATTAAGGATACTTACTTTGTATATTTTGACCTGTGATGTTGAAAATGTGTTTCAATGATTATAAAGTTTTAACTTTTTGAATCTCAACATCTGCTGTCATTAAATAATATTGTCTGACCCTCCATAATTCTGTGCAACTAAGAAAATTTTAATGGATATATAAAAATGGGGGGGGGAGACTTAAAAGCAGATATCTGTCAACATTATTTTTAAAATTAAAAAATGAAACTCTGCCAGGCTTACCTATAACCCAGTTGTTTAGGGACTTTCCTGAGAGGTAGAAGACCGACAAAAATGGATTTGAACCCCACATCCTCGGTGAGTACTCTAACCACTGGGATTAAAGTTTTTTGGTGGTTCGGGTTCTGTAGTTTCCGTGTTGGAGTGTTGCTTTTTTAAGACTTCTGAAACCGTGCTCCACACCTTGTCCCTCTCAGATTTTGGAAGGCACTTCAGATTCTTAAACCTTGGGTCAAGTGCTATAGCTATCTTTAGAAATCTCACATTGGTACCTTCTTTGCGTATTGTCAAATCTGCAGTGAAAGAACGCATGCGGAGTCATCATCCGAGACCGCTATAACATGAAATATATGGCAGAATGTGGATAAAAAGAGCAGGGGACATACAATTCTCCCCCAAGGAGTTCAGTCACCAATTTAATTAACACATTTTTTTAAAGAGCATCATCAGCATGGATGCATGCCCTCTGGAATGGTGGCCGAAGCATGAAGGGGCATACAAATGTTTAGCATATTTGGCACGTAAATACCTTGCAGTGCCAGCTACAAAAGAGCCGTGCAAATGCCTGTTCTCACTTTCATGTGACATTGTAAATAAGAAAAGGGCAGCATTATCTCCTTTAAATGTAAACAAACTTGTTTGTCTTAGCAGTTGGCTGAACAAGAAGTAGGACTGAGTGTCTTGTAGGCGTTGAAGTTTTACATTGTTTTGGTTTTGAGTGCAGTTATGTAACAAAAAAAAAATCTACATTTGTAAATTGCACTTTCACGATAGAGATTACACTACAGTACTTGTATGAGGTGAATTGAAAAATACTGTTTGTTTTGTTTATCATTTTTACAATGCAAATATTTGTAATAAAAATAATATACACTTGGATTTCGATTACAACACAATACAATATATATGAAAATAAATTTCAATTGTATTCTGTTGTTTGACAGTGAGATTAAAACTGTGATTAATCGCGATTGTTTTTGAGTTAATCACGTGAGTTAACTGCGATTAATCGGCAACCCTAATAATTATATATATTTGCACACTAGGTTTTGAGAAGTTGTTAATTCTGCATTGAATTAATGAATTTTCAATATGCACTTCATTTTTTTTCAAACGCGTAAGTTATATAGAAGTAAAAATGAATAGTTTCTGAAATCTGAGTATTGTATTCACGAATGTGCTCTGAAAATTCAGCCACCATCTTACTGCACCTCTGTGTTGAGTGTGTGTTTGTGTGTGTAAAATGTCTAGGGATCATATTTTTCCACTGCCAAAACTTCCTAGGTCACTTTTGTACAATTATACATTCTCTTTCTTCCAGACATATTACTGTGTCTGCGTTGACCTGAAACAAGAAGGGATGACGAATCACAATTCATTCCTCTTGAAAAACAGAATAAATTGTTAAAGCCTGTTTTTCAGGCATTTTTTCACTGTGTGAACAGCTGTCTGATTGAAGAATCTGTTGCATAGGCCTGAGGTCATCACACTGATAGAACAGGAGGTTAGCAAGTGGTTTGTAAACTTATTTGAAAAGAGAGGGTAATAAATGGTTCCTTTACTACTTACTCTTCTCCTGCTGTGATCCTTTAACCTTGGAGGACTGGTTGCATCTCATACTGTAATTCATCACTTTTTTTTCTGGTGGAATTTAAATTAGGTTAAGATTCAGAAATAAAATAATGTTTATCAAACAAAATAAGTGAAGACTTCCCCCCCTCCCCCACAAACATGAAACTTGATAATTCTATTTAGTTGTGTTCACAATAAGTGAATATTAAAATGGAAACCACAATAAACCCAGATACACTTCATACTGTGTCTTGAAAAGATCACTTGCATTTTTCTTTTTGTTTTTTTTATGTAGCTTGGAATTAGAATGGGGTTTTTTATCACTTAAAAATTGGAGCCATCACTATCAATTAATTTCAAATATGGCACATTACTTTGAAATGTAAAACTAACTTCACACAGAGAACTACATGAAAAGAAAATTCTTTTTGATAGAAAAAGATCCAGTGGAAGAAAATTCATCCAATGAAACATACCTAAATAACTGACAGGGGAGAGGCAGTATTCTGGGACAGAGGCAGTAGAATATGGGTAGCTGTCTTCTTTCTCCAGGGGTTTGGCATCCCTTAAAGCAATAATTTTCATCTTCTGGCTACTTTCATTTTCTTTTCTGTAAATTGATAGCTGTTTAATGCTTCCAACATATTCAAACTTACTTTATTTGGAAGTAACATTTGGGCAACTAAATGCTTCTGAAAGGGCAGCTGAGTTTTTGGAGGATAGGAAGGGTTAGAAAAGTTGTTCCACATAGTCCCTGGGAATCTGAAAAAAGGTAGGGGAGAATTAAAAGTTAATTTAATGTTAAATACACTGAAAGTATGAGAGAAAAGGGTGTATACTGTATAATCTTGTACTACTTGCTTTTCCTTAGGAGTATTTTTGGTAGTGCAATGCACTATCACACATTGAAATCTGGTGGAACATGCTAACACACTGCAGGAACTGATTCTTCTTTCACAGCCTATCTTTTTACTCTTTTTCTCATCCCTCTCCTCCCGCAGCCATACCTTCCCAAGAGGAAAACCACTTCAGTACTGCCAAGGGAGAATCTTCACATCTGAAAAGAGGACAGTATTTCCCCATTAGTAGGCAGGAGTTTGCTATACTTTAATTTGACCACATGGCAACTAATCATTACATTTTAGTTAAAATGTTTAAAAGTTGAATGTATTTAGTAAAACAAATTAAAGGGTCTACCTTTTTAAAACTGGACTTATAATAGTAATATGACTTATTTACCTAGGGGATGTACCAAAAGAGCAAACCTACAAAAATATGTAAACATCTAATTGATCTCAGTACTTACATGTTCCTATCCCATCACGGTGATATCTCAGCATCCTATTCAGAATTTAAGCAGTTTAGGCACTTCAGTGCTTAAGTTCTGTTGATAATCAGTGGATCTGAAGCTCCTACATCATTCAGGTGCTTTGGAAATTTTTACCCTTTGTCTTTCTGATGTAGAATGGACGTGCTGAATAAATAGTTACATTCTAGTAATTATGAAGTATAGTTTGTATACTATTGACTGTAAACAAATGCACATAAATGCAAAGTTAAACTGTATTTTAAAGTGTAGTATACATTTTTTTTTTTTAATAATGCTACTCAGTATGAGAAAAATGTTAAATACATTTAAATCAGGTTGCCTTAGATACTTTTAGAGTATTTATTATGTACAGTATGCTTAGGCTTGAATCCTACAGTTGGGTCCACTAATGTGGACCCTTGCCCACTCAGGAATCATTGTTGCGAATTCAGTTGCACAACCTTGGGATCTTTGCCGCTTGAGTAGGAATGAAAAAACTACAATTTCATTATCCCAAGGAAATGCACCACCAAAATGACTATAGCACAACTGGGTTAAATTATTTTCAGTCTTGACAGCATGAAATACAAATATAGAATCATGGTTCTTTATAAAACCAAACTTTTTGTAAAGTATATAACACTGACAACTTTGAAGGCTCAAGTATGTTTTTTTTCTTATTTGAGACTTTTCACCATCATCACTCACTAGTAGTTTGTGATAAATAGTACTTAACATTAGTTGGTACGCAATGTTCGTGAAAAGAACAGGAGTACTTGTGGCACCTTAGAGACTAACAAATTTATTAGAGCATAAGCTTTCGTGGGCTACAACCCACTTCTTCGGATGCATATTGAGTGAAACATATCGAGGAGATATATATACACACATACAGAGAACATGAACAGGTGGGAGTTGTCTTACCAACTCTGAGAGGCCAATTAAGTAAGAGAAAAAAAACTTTTGAAGTGATAATGTTCGTGAACATTCTAAACTTTGAACAGAAAAACCTCCTAGTTTGTAAGCTAAAATTCTCCTAAGGCTTTTTCTCCTGTGCTTTTCATAAAATTGTAGTTTACTGATGTTGCCAGAAAACTAGCACTGCTTAGTCAAGATGAACATCACTAATTGATCAGATTGCCTTTATTAAGAATACCTTTATTTAATAAAAACCTTAGTCTACCTGAGTATATTCTCTATTAAAAGTAACGGTCTAAAATACTTTCCTCAGATAGTTTTAAAAATGGTAGTGTACTTTTAAAAGGTTGTCACTTTGACATGAATGACTATTACAGTAACTGGTGTGTTGCCCAATATATTTAGAATATTGATTTTTTGTTTGTTTAATAATTCTTACAGGTGCATTCTGCTTCCTCTTTTGGGGATGAAGCCCCCCGAGCAGAGCCTCTTTCTGCTTGTAGATTCGATTGATGAGGGTTGTAATGTTGCAGAAGGTGAACAGACTTCTACAGGCATATCTGGAACTATTGCAGAGCTTTTAGCTGATCACTACGAGTTCTTCCCTCCATGGTTGCTCCTCCTCTGCTCTGCTCGCAAGCAGAGTAAAACTGTTACAAAAATGTTTACAGGTGAGTACAAGCAATTGTGAATTGTTAGCTACCTATGTGCTGTAACAAACATAATTTTACAGGAACCTTACTGATGACTGAAAGTGCAAAGTATACATTTTAATTGCTCTAAATTTGTTGCCAAAGAGTTAAAAACCTTGACAATCCTAAACACACATTCCTATTTTTGGGTTTTCTATAGTGCTGATCAGTAGGTAATATATAGTAAATGGTAAATTAGATCTGCCAGGTAAGGTTGGCACGGAGCTTTCTTTCTTTTTCTGGTCTTAAAAAGCTATGTCATGATTTTGCAAGTGTGTAGGTGACATGTATAGTATATGTTCCCCCCCCCCCATATACCTTCCCCTACACACACAGACTTCAAGAGTCTCAGAGATTTTTTTTCATCTAACATCAAGATGTCATCTTATTTGAGAAAGCAGGAGCTAAACTGTGCATGGGTTTAACTGAATGCAGAATTAGGTCTTGGGAGTGTATTTCTTGGCAAAGGTTATACAGTAAAGAATCTCCTACAACTTGTTCATCCAGTCCTTGCTGTGTCATAAGACCATTTCATCAGTGTGATGCTATTGTTACTGGGAGTTTCTTGAAGCTTAATAAAGGGAAGCACCAAGACTGCGTTCCAGGCCTGCGTATAAAGCCTGTGTGTGTGTTTAAGGCAACAATTGGAATGAAAATGTGATTATGGAATATAGCCCCAAATCTTTGATAGGCTTACTAGTTTTCACAGTGGCCAAAGGACAATGTGATAACTGCATTTTGAAATCAAGTACTGTATTAATCAGTGGCAGACATGAAAATGGTATTTGGGAGAATATGAGAACTAAAATTAAGAGAGGCTTTGGGTGGCTTCTTAGAGTATCTTTGGGTGTATGCATGGGAATAGTTTTTCAAACCTTGGCTGCTTAGATATTTAGCCATTGTCAAAAAAGCAGAGAAAAACTACCTTCAGAGCAATTTTATTTCCATTCTTTTGAATCACATCATGTTGCAAATTAGTCCTGAAAAATTGCTGTTCTGTTGTCTTCGAAGTATATTTCCAGATGGAGTTCCTGACAAGAAAAATCAGCAGAACTAATGTATAAGCTTTGAAATAAATTTCATTTGAATGAATTAGCTTCTCATTTCCTCAGAGGGTGGTTTGATGAATAACATAATAAGGAAGTTAGCTTGAAATGTTGCAACTCTGTGTGAACCATTAAAATCTTCTCTTCTCTGGCATCTCTGGCTATTACATATAGCCAGAAAGAATGATACCCAACATAATTGGACACAACTTGAAATGAATTTGAGTATATTTGGAGAAGGTTGCATCTCCACCAGAGTAGAATATTATAACTCTTGGTAAATTGTCGCGGAGCTGCACTCCAGTGGACTTTCCACCCATAGGTTTGAGGATGCAAATAGTGTGGAGGCTATTCCAGACCATGGGTGTAAAACAGAG
>NW_020664417.1:6495319-6500870 GCF_002925995.2 Terrapene triunguis | reverse complement strand
ATGCAAATAGTGTGGAGGCTATTCCAGACCATGGGTGTAAAACAGAGGCAGATAACGGGAGTTTTGGAGGGTGTAGCCTGCAGACTCTGTGCTTGGAGATAGCGGGACTTGGTGGCTGGTGTATTTATTCCATCTGTGAGTTCTTTGTTTGACTAGTTCGGTTTTTTTTCTGTCTATAACAGATGTATAGCTGGGCTGTGGACCCATGGGTAAGCAGCAGAAACATGTCTGTTTGTTGGTGCCCCTGGAACTTCCCTAGTGTTCCAAGACTTATTGAAAATCATCATTAATGGTACACCTCTGCTAACTCTTTTAAAACTCATGGTTGCAAGTTATCCAGACCTGCTGATTTAAAAATATCTAACTTTAATAGCTGCTGTTTTACATCCTCCTGATTTACGGTTGGCATAGAAAGAGTATTATCATCATCATCATGTGATGAGACTACATCATCTTCTTTTTCCAAATACAATATAGAAATATTTATTGAACACTTCTGCCTTATCTTACTTATTACTGTCAGTTCTACTATTTCCATCTAGTGATGGGCCAGTGCCATTGTCAGAATTCTTTTGTTCCTAATATATTATTGTCTGTAACCCTGCCTCCCATAGATTTATCTTTGTGTCTCTTTGTTTCCCTTTATCAATTTTCTACAGTTCTTAGCTTCTAATTTCTGTTCATTTTTTATCAACATCCCCTTTCTTCCATTTGTTATGTTGTTTTTAAATTTAAACTTCCCCTCTAAACAAATAATTTTTTAACCAATGCAGACTTCTTCTTAAATCGGTTATAACCATTGATTTTAACATTCTAATTATGTGAATCATCCCACCAGGTTTCAGCAATACCAACTAGATTGAATTTATGGTCATAGTGAACTAATCTAGTTCCTCTTGTTTGTTACCCTAGCGTTGGATTATAGGCAGTTAAAGAATTTAGTTCCTTGATGAATTTTGTTTTCAGGATCTCGATTTAGTGCTAAATGAATGCTTATATCTTCCATCTTTTTACCCTCCTCTTTTGTTATTAATGTAATGCCTTCCTAACTACTCTAGTCAGTCTGGTCCCAAGGAAAATGTTTCCCCTACTACTGAGGTGGAAGCCATCTAAACTATACAATTCCCTCTCCCCACAGAAGGTGGACCAATGTTTCACAAAACCAAAGCCCTACACCACTTACCAAGCCAGCAGTTCACTTGCATTTCTTTTGCCTCCTGTCGTCTTTTCCCTCAGGAAGGTTCTCAGAGAAGATCATTTAGGTGTTATTATTCTTCAATGCACTTCCAAGTAAGCTATTAACCAGGAGATATCATGTGACATGATATGAAACATCAGTGATGGATCCATGCCCGTCAACTCCAGAAGCATTGTCAGTCTTAGAGTGATGTCTTGTGTCTTTGCTCCATGAAGGCAGCACACCTTCCTGTTGTCCACCTGTCCCTTGAAGAGAGTTCTTTCTATTCTTCTGAATATTGAATCCCTAACAAGTATAGTCTGTCTTTATTGGATGTTGGAGATCTGTGTGCAAGCTTGATTTTCATACAGGTGTAGCCAAGCTGCCATTCATAGTTGTGTCCTGTACGTCTCTCCGTTCCCTTGGACCAGCTGGCTCTTGAGAGGTATCTTCCACAGTTGTCATGTTGAGGACATGCTATTGATTGGAAACTTCTAGCTGTGTGGCATTCCTCCTGGTCCTTCTTTCTCTGGTGGCCACTGCCTGCCCTTTTTTGTCCATCTCCAGCCACGTAGAATGCTGCCATGACCTTTTACCTCTGGTGGTTACAAACTGCCAGGACTCCTCTCTGTCTCTCTCTCTTGCCAGTTCCTTTTTTCCTTGAACCTGGTATACTGATATTTCCCAAACCTGGCTGTTTAGGAAGTCCTCAGCTTCTCTAATTCTCAGTAGCATCTTTATTTGCCTCTCCAATCCAAGAAACTTTTTCTCCAGCACACCCACCAGCTTGTACTTCATGACTAGGAAGTCCAAGAACCTACATGGGGAACAAATATTTTAATAGTGGGCTCTTCTTCAGGTGTTGAGAAGGGTACTCCGAGCATCACAGCAAAATACCAGCTGGAACAGATTGTTTAGCTTGGAGTACCTTGTTCCCAGGTCTGAAAAAGAGCTCTGTGTGGTTCAAAAACTTGTCTCACTCACCAACTGAAGTTAGTCCAATAAAATGTATTACCTCACCCATCTTGTGTCTCTGGCTCCATAGGTTATTTAAACACTCTCACTTGCTCTTTCTTCAGAATTTCATTCAACTCTTCTGACTTTGTGTAATATTTTAACTGAGATCTAGGAAACTGAAATGTCACATGATATGTTTTCACTTTCTTACAGACTTTCTGTCTTGGAAAACCTTTTCTGAGCTGATTTTTGTAATTGTTGTACCACAGATCGAACTCCCTGCCTACCTTTGTAGTCTGAATTTATCTTTTGTCTCTAAAAGAAATAACCTAACCAGGTTGCCATACCTGCTTCTATCTGTCTTTTGTCTGTTAGATTTTGTTTGCTAATTTGTTCAGTGCTCAGCTTAGTATGTTGTTTGAAATAAACAATTATCTAATGCTAATTCTTCCCCAATGGTATGATGTATTAGTATATACTGTTTTAGAACTTTGCAGAAGATACTGTTTATCTTTCTTAGTCTTATTTAGTGTGCTTTAGTCTCTTGTAGCCTTCTCAACATTCAGGGGAAGTTGTTAACCTGTAGGTCACTCAGATAATTAAAAATCAGTTTTGAAGTTGAGTATTTCCTTGGACATTCTTCTTCCACCTGGTCTGTGTATTGTGAATGTGTGTTTGTGCATATAGGGACAGACAAAGTGAAACAAAAAACAATGGAACCAACCCATTTTTAATTTTGCAACACCCTTATGCTGAATACATGTCCAGGTTGTGTGCTTAAACCCCAACTTGTGCATGGTCATAGTAGTATTTACATGTTTAAATTGGGAATATAGAGTTTCTTGAGCAAGCACATTTGAAGTTTTTGACCTTTGTCTCCAACTACTAGTATTTGTCTGTTCTTATTTTGTTTCACAATTCTCTCACCCATGTACATGTTCTGCTCTACTCTATCTCAGAGGTAGCCCCAAGTGAGGGAGAATATTAGGTCTTAAGGCATTTTATCTACCTTCAGATCTACCAAGCTAGAGTGGTGGGTTTCAGTTCCCTCTTGAGTAATAGGAAGAAGCACCAATGAGAATTGATGGAATTCAGAATTTTGAACAAAAGGTTCTATTTTCTATCTATCTTCAACCTCACAGTAGTGATAGACGATTAAGTGGTATTGGCAATGGGCTGGGGAGGTTGTGGGTGGGGATATCATCAATAAGTGGACATGGTGAATCCAGGTGGGTTGGGGACACCAAAGGCCGGTGAGTAAAGGAAAGGCAGTAGATTGATATATGGGTGTACTGGTTCAAAAAAATTCTGGAGAAGATGCGTTTGGGTTGGGTACACAGGAAGTGATCGTGGGCCTGTGGAAATGAAGAGTGAGTGACATGAGTGGAACTTTGAGGGGCATAAAGGTGTGGCAATAGCTATGTTGACTCATATGGGGTAAGGGAAATTGAGGGAAAACGGACTGAAGTAGAGGCTTGAGAAGTGAAAAAGAATATGGGTCCTTGGAAGAGAGGGAACACTAGCAGATCCACATAACTGACCTGCCCTCACTTGGAGCAGTGACTCCCATGGGGAGCCAATTTCACTTCACTGAGTGGAAAAGTCAGGGAAGAGGCAGTGTTCCCCTGCCTCCTTCTCTTGTGCATGCCACCAGTAGCTTTCCTCACATGGCTGCTCACCTTTCTCATGTACTCAACATTTCACTTTTCCCCATTCATTCTTCCCACTCCCATAATGCTCATCACCTCTCGGGTGCACTTCCCCTATAGTCTAATTATGAATATCTAACTACTGGGCAAGTGAATGGCAGTATTAAACATCGTCTTTTCACTATACTTGCTAGGGGTTGTTAGGAATTTTTAGCATTCCTTTACAGATTCTATAGTATGTCTTTAGGTATTTCTAATGTGCTTGGTGCTGAAATTTGCATAGACCGTGAAAAGCTAAAAATATTTTTTTGTGTTTACTTTCCAAAGCAAAAAAAAGTACTTCATCTGATAAGTGATAATTTCATTTTAAAGGAAAAATTCCTCTAACTGGTAAAAATATGGTGGTTGGCCTTCTAAGAATAAACTGATTGGTTAAACGTGGCATCTGGCCACAAGTAATTAATCCATGATACCTATATAAGATTCCAGGACTGTCACTGTGTGTCACTCTGAAGTCTAAAATGTCTGAGTCAGTGTGAAGCAATGGAATGCTTTTTTTTGTTGAGAATATCCCCAGCTTCAATCATCACTTGGATTTGCGGTCTGTTACCATCCAATTTTTAAGTTCTTAGCCATTTTGGGCCTTTTTTTATGTGTGACTTTATGAATTACACCTATGCAACAGCATAGGCTTTCAGCTACTTAATAGCTTTAGGTACTTTATAACAAAGCAGTTTTATTTAAAGATACTTGGCATTGAGAAGCTGATACTTACCCATATTTAAAATTTACTTTTCATAACCTTTTACTTTGCCATTTAATTTTTTAATATTTCTGCTCACAAATAAGTTGCTAACTGTTGTTTCAAAGGGCCAGATTTTTAGGTATGTACGTACTTAATTTTTGTTTTTTTAGACTACAGGTAGAAAACAACTATTCCTACATTTAGATCACAGTTGTGACAAAAGAACTAACAGACGGAAGATAACTATAGTGTAATTATTCAACAAGTTTTACTAGATGAAACATATTTTTTTCCAGTATTGAGATCAACACTTTTTTAAAATACAAATTGGCTTTTTGTTAACATTATTTGTTAGATAACAAACACATATTATATTCAGAATAGTGTAATTGTTTTCAGACCTTTCTGAGTTAGCAGACAAAGAAAGAATAACTTATTGTCACGGAGAGCAATTATATGAATTCAAAGAAATTTGGACCTTGTTTTTATATATATTTGAATATAAAATGTTGAGATGGCTCAAATAATGACAGTCCTCTGTTCCCTCTCCTCCAACTCTCCCAAACCCCAGTACCATTGAGGTTCTGGGTTTTATAAATTAGAATACACAAAATCATTTAGAAATTATTAGAAAGCTTGGAATTTTAGAAAATTGACACAAGGAGAAATCTATGGCTAGCAGAGTTAAGAACAATAAGAACAAGTATTTTAAATACATTTTGACCAAAAAGAATCCTAACCATGGTATTGGGCCATAACTAGATGGAAATGGTAGAATTATCAATAATAATGCATAAGAGGCAGTAGTATTTAATAAATATGTCCTGTATTTGAGGGTGAAGGAACAGATGATGTATTCATATGATCTGATGATAACACTGGTCTACAATTTTTGAGAAGTCGTCTGCTTCAGAGAAAATGTGCTATTTATTATGTATTTTGATGTGCTAAATTCAAATATGACAATTAAAACAACTGGCTACTGTTTCTAAGATATTTAAGTTTTTACATTTTATGTCTATG
>NW_020664417.1:6490925-6494919 GCF_002925995.2 Terrapene triunguis | reverse complement strand
TGACTACATTTATTTCAGAAGCATTTTGGCTGTAGAGCAGTGTAATGAAACACTTTCCATCCCAGGATGTTAAACAGCAGCTACTAAAGTTAGACATTTTTAAATCAGCTGGTTTGAATAACATGAATTCAGAAGTTTCAAAGGAGTTAGCCAAGAAGCTCTCTAGACCGTTAATGTTGATTTCCAGTAACTTACGGAACACTGGGGAGGTTCCACAAGACTGGAAGAAAGCTAATGTTGTGCTAATACATTAAAAAGTAAATGGGATGACCCAGATAGTGATAGGCCTATTAGTCTGACATCAATCCAGGGTGAGATAATGGAATGACTGATACGAGACTCAATTAATAAAGAATTAAAGGCGTATAATATAATTAATGCCTATTAGCATGGGTTTATGGAAAATAGATTGTGTCTGACTTTATTTCTTTGATGAGATTACAAGTTTGGTTGATAATGGTAATGGTGTTGATGTAATAGACTTCTGTATGGCATTTGACTTGGTACCACTTAATAGTTTGCTTAAAGAATGAAAATGATACAAAATTGACATGACACACAGTAAATTAATTAAACATTGGCTGATAATTCTGAATATAATTGTAATTGGGGAATCATCACTGAGCAGGTGTTTCTAGTTGGGACTTGCATGGATTGGTTCTTGGCCCTATACTGTTTAACATTTTTATTAATGACCTAAAAGAGAACATAAAATCATTACTGATAAAGTTTGCAGATGAGATAAAAATTGGGGGAATGGTAAATAATAATGAGGACCGCTCACTGATACATAGTGATCTGGATCGCTTGGTAAGCTGAGCACAAGCAATCAATAATATGATTTAATACAGCCAAATATAAAGTTATACATCTAGAAAAAAATAATGTAAGCCAGATTTACAGAATAGGGAAACTCTCTTGGGAAGCAGTGATACTGAAAAAGATTTGGGGGTCATTGTGGTTAATTAGCTGACCATGAGCTCTTAGTCCAACACTGTGGCCAAAAAGGCCAATGCAATCCTTGGATGCATAAGCAGGAGAATCTCAAGTAGGAGTAGAGAGGGTTTTTAACATCTGTATGTGGCACTGATGGAACTGCTTCTGGAATACTGTGTCTAATTCTGGTGTCCACAATTCAAGAAGGTTGGTGATAAATTGGAGAGGTTTCAGAGAAGAGATGCAAGAAAGAGTAGAAGATTGTAAAGCATGTTTTATAGCTAGGGCCCTTTTGGGAATCATGATTTTTATTTTTTAGAAAATTCACAACAGTGTAAATGGCAAAGTATTAAATTTCATGGAGTTTGCATGGAACTAATTTTACAAGTAATGTTACTAACATGAAAGATTCAAGCAACAGAGGCTTCCCAAGATGACTCCTAGGGAAAAATGGACCCTAAAAAGCTTGATTTATTTGGCAGGAAGATCTGTTCCTCATCTGTTCTCCAGATGCGTATTTACAATTACCAGGCAATATTCTTGAGCGACAGAGATTTGAACTGGGCAAGATGTTGCCATGCATTGAGAAGCTTCCACAAGATCAGAGGGAGGAGCTAAGATCCCTGGTATCTAAGGTGCAGTTAGTGGCCCAAACATCTCTGCAGGCTTCTCTTTCTAAAACATCTCTGAATCCACCCCTTCCTCTCCACGGCTGTGGTTCATGCAAAGTTTCTGCCTCCTCTGGAATACTGCAAGATAGTTTGCTCTTCAGTTTATCCAGCATTTTGGTTCAGATGTTTGGGTCATCATTAAAAAAATTCTGAAGTTTATCTGAATATCTTCTGGGCTAGAAATCTAGGGAGCACAGGCTTTCTAATACATTTTCTGCTACTTCCTGGTTTTGGTTGGGTAGGATGTTGAGAGTAGCCTGTCTTCCAGTATTTTAGTCCTTCCAGTTGTGATCCTGGCTAAAATTAGGAAATGAAAAGGTTCTAAGCAATTAAGGAGAATTATAGTAAAAATTATTATCAGATTTTACTGAAGTTCAAAATTTCAACTTGTTTGTCTGACTCTTAACTACTTTGTCTGTGCTACTCCTAAATTCTACTAATAAAATCGATTGTCCCTTGTGGAGCTGAGATTTCCTCTTTCAGTCATCCACATAAAAAAAAAAATTGATAAAAGCAACTGAAAGCCCATGCTATTGCATGGATGTAACTCCGAAATTCCTGTGTTTAAAAAAGAAAAGGCTGAGAAGTAAAAAATTAAATGGAAACAGGCCACAAATCTCAGTGATGGTTGAACCTGGTGCTATTCTAAACAAAAAGAGCTCTCAGCCATGCTTGTAGCTGTTTTCATTGCTTCACACTGACTCAACAGCTGTTCTAGGCTTCTGAGTGATGTTTGGGGTTATGTTTGCTGATTGTGTTGTGTGGGTGGTTGTGTTGACTGGTGCCTGGGTTGTGTTGTGGTGGGACAGTTGTGTGAATTTGTACAGGTGAGCAAATGATGGCTAGGTGCTGTAGTGATGTGCTCTGTTTTTGAGTTATTGTGTGTGCTGGTTGTGTGGTGTGCATTGTTTTGAAGAACTGTGGCAGTTGAGCCAAGTAATTCTCCATCTGTGCAGTCTCTCATACAACCAATAAAACTGTTGCATGCAAAATTAGCCATAGAATAAGTGTGGTAATTGCTCTGCTATCATGATGGTCTAGGCCTAGTCATGGGCATAGATGCTTGCTGTCTCACTGAGGTAATTTATAAAGTCAAAATGGGTGTAAACGTAAAAATTGGATGGTAACAGACCACTAATCCCACTAATGATTGAAGATGGTGATATTATGAATAAAAAGAGTCCTCATCTGTGCTTCCATCACTTGATACTGACTCTGAAGACAGTATAGGCTTTAGGGTGACACCCAGAATTACCATACTGGGATCTTATTATGTAGATGTCAAGAGAGATTCATTAATGAGAAGAAAATCCATGTTATCCTACAGTTTGTGTTAGAGGTTAAAGAAGTACTTTTAAAATAGTTTTCACGTTATTGAAAAGACTTCACAAGTAGTGGATTTCACTGTGTGAAATTGTACAGCTTGATTATAAGACATATTTTGTCCCATATATCTATATAGTTGTGAAGTTTTTGTACTCGTATACTAAAATTTTTAAACTTTTACTCAAAGGCTTGGAGGCTAAAATTGGGAGCAGTGCTTACCAGTGGGTATGATTTTTTATTAGCTATTTGATGTTCACCTCCTCTTCTTGCACTTCTCTGATTAACATTGCACAGGTTGATATCATGGAATATAATATATTAACTAACATGAAGTTCTGTATGCATTTGTAAAAACTCTCTAATATTGTTTTATTTAAGCAATTAGTAATTAATAGTTCTTACAGGTTGGGGGAGGTAAGATGTTCTAAACTTAAGAGCCTGTGTTCTATTTATGAAGTTTTAAGGAATAAATAAATATTTATGCAGTGATGCAGGGTTATGAAAGCAACAACATTCAAAGTTGAGGCTGCTCTAACTCATTCTGTCATACTTTGATATTGCAGGTGTGTCTGAGTGTGATGGAATGTGAAATGTACAGTGTGCTGCACATGGTTAGGCAAAAAAGTTAAATGCGGTTTTTCAGTTTTCAGGTGGATGATATTCTGTGTATCACACAGCTCCTTATGAGGAGGTTATGCATAAAAGTTCATATAAATACCTAATTGAAATCCTTTTTAAATCAGCAGTGTAAATTATTCATAGCTTAAAATATTGTATTTCTCTTTCATCATAAATATTTAAGATGCTTTCAGTTAAGTGAAGGAAGGATATGTGTGTGTGTGTGTGTGTGTGTGTATATGTGTATATATATATATGTTTGGTTTAAATTTGTATTTAATAAAATGATTAAGATAAATGTTTGAGAGGAAAAAATAGGGTATTTAACACAATTTGTTCAGAACGTATATTTGTTGTACTAAGGTTTGAAAGGGGTCCTTTTACTCTTAAGTATCTCTCTAGCGAAGATACTTTTTTTTTTTTTTTTTTTTTTTTTTTTTTTT
>NW_020664417.1:6385997-6490825 GCF_002925995.2 Terrapene triunguis | reverse complement strand
ATTTTTTTTTTTTTTTTTTTTTGAATGACCCAAGACCTCAGTGGGATGCCAAGAATTGCATTTGTAACTGAACTGTTTACAGAGCTGCCAGGGAACTTAATAAATCAGGGAAATCCATATTGGACAAAAAATTATGTGTTGTAAGAAAAATCTGAACAATGCAAAAGCAGGGTCGTGGGACCGTAAGTTGTATCTGCTGCTCTCCTGTTTTGCTGAGCTCAAAAAGGTAATGGGAATGTATCTTTAACAAAATGAGCTTTTTCATAACGTTTTGATGCTTTTCATCCATGACAGCCTAATGAAAGTGGCTTATTGTGTCTGATGTGGTTGGAAAGCAAGTTTGCAGGATTTTTGTTTAGACACGTAAAATGCCTTCCTTTTAGATAAATGTTTAGAAAATATCACAACTTTGTTTAATTTAGTCCTTCAGTCTGAGCTAGCAATGGAAATTTTAGAACTTCAATTCTTGTAATTCTAACTTTGTGTATAAAGTTTATTACAAAGGAAAATGGAGAGCATGTAGTTCGAGACAAGACTAGAAGAGCTCAGCAAAAAGAAGGCTGAGAGTGGATATGATTGTGCTTTATAAAGACATTTGAGGGAGGGAGGTAAACACCAGGGCAGGGAGGGGGGAAGAGCTACTTAAATTAAAGGATACTGTTGGCACAAGAAACAAATGGATATAAATTGGCTGTGAGCAAATTCATGATGGAAATGACAAGGAATTGTCTGACCATCAGAGGAGTCAGGTTCTGAAACAGCCTCCCAATAGAAGTTGTGAGGCAAGCAACATAATTAGTTTTGAGAGAGCTGAACAAATTTATGAATGGGATTGTATGATGGACTGGCTCATGATGATGTGGGCAGGGCTCAGCAGCCATGGTGGTCTGCTTTACGTCTGATGTTCCAAAAAGCTCATACTTCAGGGCTTCAGCTGGTCGCCTGTAGGGATCAAGAAGGGATTTCCTCTTCTTCCCTCTCACCCCCGCATGTATTCTGGTGGGGTTTTTTTCTTTTTCCTCTGAAGCATCAGAGATGCCCATTGCTGGAGATGGGACACTGGACGGGGTGGGTCAGTGCTCTGAGGTGGCTCCAAGCGTGTTCTCTCAGCTGGATGGTTCTTGTTTACATGCTGAGGTCTAACTGATTTCCATATGTAGGGTCGGGAAGGAATTTTCCCACAAGTCAGATTGGCTGTGACTTTAGGGCTTTTTCACCTTCCTCTCTATCATGGAGTGCTGGTCACTTGCTCGGATTATCTAAATTAAATATGCCCAATCATTTTGCTGCCATTGCAGGAGACTCTGGCACGGGTTGCACCCCTATCCTTCCTGTTCTCTGTCTGTGACATATAATAGTCTAGTTTCCTGTTGGCTGTAATACTTTGGTCTAATTTTGGTTGTTAGTTTTAGTGTGTGGGTGCTGGGTGGTGTTGGTGTCCTGTGATGTTAAGAGGTCAGACTAGATGATCTGGTGGTTCCTCCTGGCTTTAAACTCTGACTTTTTTCAGTTATTTTTCAGAATGGCATTTATACATGATAAAGAGGATGACATAGTCTGAGCTTCAATTTAAAATACCTATATCTCTATGGAAGTATGGGGTTCAGATCCTGACAGAGACAGCTCAGTCTGTCGTTCTTCCAAGGCCATTAATTTAAGTATTCTGCCGTCTGCTTTCATATGACACTTAAAAAAAAAAATGGGGTGGAATTGGGAGGATCCTTTCTGCTGCTGTTTTTTTTGTTGTTGTTGTTGTTTTGTTTTTTGGAGGTGAAAGATATTGTGGTTCCTTTATCAAGGTTTTAGTCGGATTACTTTGGCCAGAATATCCCTCCCTCATTATAGCACTGTGTGCTGGCTTGCTGCCACCCTCCACTCTAGAAATAGCTGCATCTCATGTCGGTGTGTGTAGTTAGGTCCAGTCCTAAGCTCCAAAAGGAATGAAACTGCATCCCTAAGCTAGACTACATTCTTTCTTCAGTAATGTTAACAGAATTGTTCACTAAACTTTAGTCAGTATTATATATGCAACCCCCATGAAGGTAATTGGGGTTTCATAGGTACCACAGAGGGCCTAATATGGGATGCAGAACCTTTGGTGAGGGTGCTTGAAAAGGGGAGAATCCATCTTAAGTCTTAGAACCCAGGTTGAATTTGCAGCTAGAACAAAATTTGTAAACTGAGTATTTAGATCTGGAAGTCATGTTAAACAAAACATAGATCCAAACAATGCCATTTTTTATTGTATCACCTCAAACTATTAGCTCTGTGGAATAACGGTCAAAACTGGATAGAACTGGTTACCACATGATTGCTTCTCCCCCAAGATAATTTGCGGTTTGATGACCACTTTTGGTTTAAAAAAAAAAGTTTTTAAGGCAGATTAGCTGACTCTAAGAAAACGTGTGTACGTTGTTACTGTGGATGGATGAGGTTACTGTCCCTCACTGGAATGGTGAGGTACAGTTGTGGCCTAGAATTTTTTTACTCAGCAACTTAAATTGCTGTTTCTGTGACTTCTAGAGTTTCTTAGAGTTCTGTAGCTTCCAGAAAAGTGGTATGCAAGCATTGTTTTATTGTTTAGAAAAAAACGATCTGTGGCAAATACAAAACTTGGCACTGTGAAGACTGATGTTTCAAATGACAGGGACCAGTTGTGTGTTACATGTAACTGAATTTTTTTATACACTACATTCTATCCATCTGCTACGTTCTGGGAATCGGCAGGCTACTAAAACTTCCAAGAGTCCAGTTTTGACATATTTCCAAGTATAGCATTCTTGTATGTATAATGATTTCCCTTCTTCCTCTTAAGAACAGAGAGGAAGACAAAGGGACCACGTGACATTGAGGAAACCTGGTTCGTTGTACTACCGAAGAAGTTGGAAATTGATCTACGTTACAACCTTCATTTGCAGAATCATATACTGTGCAATTTACAGGATTAAAAAGATAGTTAAATATATCTCTGACAGTGTTCGCTTTCAATATTTTGAAGGCTGTTAAAGGAGATAAAGATGATCACGCTATCAGCAGTAAATTGTATTTATTTTTAACTTGGAAATTCTCCATCATTATGCATTTGTTGTTAACCATAATTTCGTCTAATGTGAGTGAATTATCTTTTTCTACAGTATGTAACTATAATGTTGTTCCAAATTGAAATAACTGCATTAATTTCAAACAAGAATTGAGTAAAATATTAAAATGGTATGCTTAATTCTTTCTGAAATGTACAGTGTACTCAACTCTCAGCATTAGGGTATATTAAAATTTTAATTTTCAGAGGGCAATACTAGTAATTATAATTGTTCTTACTTGCCCGGATCATTTTTTAAGATTCAGATTAGTCATCCTTTTTATAGAGGTTTTTAGTACTTGTGTTGAAATTTTATTTTTGCTAGATACAGAAATCAGTCAGCACTTTAAAGAACAAGGTTATTTAGGTAATACAGAATAGTGGGGAAGTACTGAAATCCTCACCCCAGTTTTTAGCAACTTTTAAAAAGGCAAACAGCTTACTATGTTTTAACGAGGAAGCTAAATAAGTAATAATACTGTTATTCTGTTAGGTACTTTTTAGATCCTACTTGTACTTAACACACAGGTCATCATGTCAGATTCCCTGGGTCTGCAAAGATTTAAGTACGGGAATAGTCATAGATTCATAGAGGTTTTTAAGGCCTCATCTAGTCTGATGTGCTGTATATCAGACTATTAAATTTCACCCAGTTACTCCTGTATGTGCTCAATAATTTGTTTTTGACTAAACCATATCTTCCAAAAAGACATCGTCTTGATCTGAAGATATCAAAAGGTGGAGAATCCCAAAGTAGTTTGTTTCAGTGGTTATCGCTGTCACGGTTTAAAAAAAAAAAAAAAAAAAAAAGGCCTGATTTCTAATTGAAATTTGTTTGGCTTCAGTTTACTGCCATTGATTCTTGTCATGCATTCATCCACTAGATTAAAGAGCCCTTTAGAACTTGGTACTTTCTCCCTGGTACTTATGGATTGTAATTGAGTCACCTCTCATTCTTCTTTTGATAAACAGATTTAAGTCTCTCAGGGAAAGTCTATACTACAGCGCTACATCGGCACAGCTGTAGTGCGTGTGGTGAAGACGCATAATTACTCCACCTCTGCGAGAGGCGGAAGCTATGTCGGCGAGAGATGCTCTCCCGCCGACCTAGCACTGGTGTGAACAGTACTTAGGGCAATGTAACTTGTGGTGCTCCAGGGGTGTCTTTTTCACATGTATTTTCTTTGAATGGGCCCAAGTTACCAAGTGATTCACATCACTCTGTATGACTGACATCATTATTTAACAATCCACCAGTCTTTGTCATCTGCAAATTTTATCAACAGTGATATTATATTTACGTTCAGATCATTGATGAAAATGTTGAATAGGATTGGGCTTAGTATTGATCCCTGTAGAACCCCACTAGAAACACTTCATTTGATGATGATTCCCCATTGACATTTTTTGAGATCTGTCAAATGGCTAGATTTTAATCTATTTCACATGTGCTCTGTCAGTACTCGAGTACTTATTTTATTTTAATCAGAATGTTTTGTGTGGTGCTAAATCAAAAATGTATGCATATTATATCTACGCAGTTACCTTTATCAGCTACATTTGTAATTTCATCAAAGAATGAAATCAGGTTTGTTTGCAATGTCAATGGGCATTTAATTGTATTTCTAACCTTTAATTCTTTATCAATTGAACCCCATATCAGATATTCCATTATTTTGCTCAGAATTGATGTCAGGCTAACTGGCTTATTATAATCTGGGTCATCATGCTTACCTTTTTTAATATTGGCATGTTACACCAAGATTTCTCCATTACACCAAGATTTATTAAAAGTATCAGTGGGCCAGAAATTTCCCCGGACAACTCTTTTTAGGACTCTTGGGTGCAAATTATCCATTCCTACTGATTTTTAAATGATTATCCCTAGTAAATGAAGTGTAACATCCTCCTCAGTTACTGAACTGGAAACTACTTCATCACCCTCATATAATATGAATTCTTCATTGCATCTATTGACATCAGTATGCTCTGAGTACCCCTTGACTTTAGTAGGGCTACTCATTTGCTTAAGTCATTGTGGTATCACAGTTTTTTGCCTTGAAGAGTTTCAGTTTAGGTTTGGGGGAGGGGAGGGGAACAGGTCTAAAGAATCTAAACTAAACAAAACCTTTCTTGTTCAAAAAGCGGCCTCAAGCCTACCTAATAGAAAGTCCCCAAATTATGCAAGAGATTAATCACTATTAATTATAGACTTCTAAGAGGTTGAAAAATTAAATGTCATAATCTGAAAGTTAAGGAAGTTTGAGTAAATGGAAATTTTGGGCACAACGCTTTCACACAAAGGATAATATATTAAAATTATTGTGTAGATGATTGTGAAGCCAAGATTAGAGTTCAACTTTCAAATGAATTAAAGAGTATTCTTAAAAAGCAGAAAGTGAAGTTAAGATGAACCAAAATAAAAAGGCTGAGCTGTTGGGCTTGATGGTCCATCAAACAAACAAACAAAAACAACTATGTTTCTAAATTTCTCATATTCCTAATATAGAATGTGTTGTTTTGTTAAGGGTGCAGATCAGTTTTTTACTATTTCTAATTATTTATGTGCTGTCAGTGTGCTTGGCATTGTCTAACAGTGTCACAATCTCTGTCCCATGGTCCAGTTCAGTTTTGTTTACTAATGTGCATTTCTCTTTTTTTGGTGGAATATGAAAAAATATGCTGCTTTATACATTATAGCACAGTTCTCCGCTACTATTAGTTTAGATATTTGTCATCGAATATCAGATATACTGTGTTGATACATACATCATTTTTCCTGTTTCCCAAACTTCCTCTCCAAAAGCCGCCTTTTTCTTTTGTAATATTGAACAACCAAAACTAGTAGAAAACTAAACCGCAGAATTGTTCATTGACCTTTATCTTTCTCGTCTCTTTTTAAATAGGTTTTCGAAAAATAAGTCTAGATGATCTCCGAAAGGCATATATCGTGAAAGATGTGCAGCAGTATATTCTCCATCGTTTAGATCAAGAAGAAGCACTGAGACAACATCTCACAAAAGAAACTGCAGAAATGCTAAACCAGCTTCACATCAAAAGCAGTGGTTGCTTTTTATATCTAGAACGTGTCCTAGATGGAGTTGTGGAAAATTTTATCATGCTAAGAGAGATCCGTGACATTCCTGGAACACTAAATGGCCTTTATCTCTGGCTTTGTCAGAGGCTTTTTGTAAGAAAACAGTTTGCAAAGGTCCAGCCCATTCTGAATGTAATTCTTGCAGCTTGTAGGCCATTGACTACAACAGAATTGTATCATGCAGTGTGGACCAAAAACATGACATTGACTATGGAAGACTTTCAACGCAAACTAGATGTTCTGTCAAAAGTTCTTGTTGATGGGCTAGGAAATACTAAAATTTTGTTTCATTACAGTTTTGCAGAATGGCTGCTGGATGTAAAGCACTGTACACAGAAATATTTATGTAATGCAGCAGAGGGACACAGAATGTTAGCAATGAGTTACACTTGTCGAGCAAAGGATTTGACACCATTAGAGGCCCAAGAATTTGCATTGCATCTAATTAATTCAAATTTGCAGTTAGAGACTTCTGAGTTGGCTTTGTGGATGATATGGAATGGCACACCAGTCAAAGACTCTTTGTCCACTTTAATCCCCAAAGAGCAGGAAGTACTACAGCTGCTAGTAAAAGCTGGTGCTCATGTCAACAGTGAAGATGACCGTACATCTTGCATTGTACGACAAGCTCTGGAAAGAGAAGATTCCATTCGGACCCTGTTAGATAATGGAGCATCAGTAAATCAGTGTGATTCAAATGGGAGAACATTGTTAGCTAATGCTGCATATAGTGGCAATCTTGATGTTGTTAACTTACTTGTTTCTAGAGGAGCAGATTTAGAAATAGAAGATACTCACGGGCAGACAGCACTTACTTTAGCTGCTCGACAAGGACATACCAAGGTTGTCAATTGTTTGATTGGATGTGGGGCTAATGTAAATCACACTGATCATGATGGCTGGACAGCACTACGATCTGCAGCTTGGGGTGGACACACCGAGGTGGTTTCTGCACTCCTTTACGCTGGAGTCAAAGTGGATTGTGCAGATGCTGACAGTCGAACAGCCTTGAGAGCAGCGGCATGGGGAGGACATGAAGATATAGTGCTGAATCTGCTACAACATGGAGCTGAAGTCAACAAAGCTGATAATGAAGGTAGAACGGCTTTGATTGCAGCAGCATACATGGGACATAAAGAGATTGTGGAGCACCTCCTTGACCATGGTGCAGAGGTAAATCATGAGGATGTGGATGGAAGGACTGCTCTGTCTGTTGCTGCACTTTGTGTACCTGCTAGTAAGGGGCATGCTTCAGTGGTTAGCCTTTTAATTGACCGTGGTGCTGAAGTAGATCATTGTGACAAAGATGGTATGACTCCACTGTTGGTAGCTGCCTACGAAGGGCATGTAGATGTTGTTGACTTGCTTCTAGAAGGAGGAGCTGATGTGGATCACACTGACAATAATGGCCGTACACCCCTTCTGGCAGCAGCCTCTATGGGCCATGCTTCAGTTGTAAATACTCTTTTATTTTGGGGTGCTGCTGTGGACAGCATTGATAGCGAAGGGCGAACAGTTCTTAGTATAGCCTCTGCCCAAGGTAATGTTGAAGTAGTACGGACTCTGCTGGACAGAGGCCTAGATGAAAATCATAGAGATGATGCAGGATGGACACCTTTGCACATGGCAGCTTTTGAAGGTCACAGGTTGATATGTGAAGCACTTATAGAACAAGGTGCTAGAACAAATGAAATTGATAATGATGGACGTATACCTTTCATACTGGCTGCACAAGAAGGTCACTATGATTGTGTACAGATATTACTGGAAAATAAATCTAACATTGATCAGAGAGGCTACGATGGGAGAAATTCTCTCCGAGTTGCTGCTTTAGAAGGTCATAGAGATATAGTTGAACTACTTTTCAGCCATGGAGCAGATGTAAACTACAAAGATGCTGATGGCCGGCCAACACTTTACATCTTGGCATTAGAAAACCAGCTTACAATGGCCGAGTATTTTTTAGAAAATGGTGCAAATGTAGAAGCAAGCGATGCAGAAGGAAGGACAGCACTCCATGTTTCCTGCTGGCAGGGCCATTTGGAGATGGTGCAGATACTGATAACATACCATGCTGATGTGAATGCTGCAGACAATGAGAAGCGATCTGCTTTGCAATCTGCTGCTTGGCAAGGACATGTGAAAGTAGTTCGGCTTTTGATTGAGCATGGAGCCTTAGTTGACCACACCTGTAATCAAGGTGCTACTGCGCTCTGCATTGCAGCACAAGAAGGACACATTGATGTTGTGCAGATATTGCTGGAGCATGGTGCTGATCCGAATCATGCAGATCAATTTGGACGTACTGCTATGCGTGTTGCAGCAAAAAATGGACATTCTCAGATTATTAAATTACTGGAAAAATATGGTGCATCTAGTCTAAATGGCTGCACTCCATCACCAGTCCACACAATGGAGCAAAAACCCTTGCAGTCAGTCTCTTCAAAAATGCAGTCATTAACAATAAAATCAAATAGTTCAGGGAGCACTGGTGGAGGAGATATGCAGCCTACTATGCGTGGTTTGTCTAATGGGCCTGCTCATGCTTTTAGTTCTCCCTCAGAATCTCCAGATTCTACAGTGGACCGCCAGAAGTCATCCTTATCAAATAATTCGCTGAAAAGTTCCAAAAACTCTTCTCTGCGTACTACGTCATCTACAGCAACTGCCCAGACAGTGCCTATAGATAGTTTCCATAGTATGTCATTTACAGAACAAATACAGCAGCATTCACTGCCTCGTAGCAGAAGCAGGCAGTCAATTGTTTCTCCTTCTTCCACAACTCATTCCTTAAGTCAGAATCATAATTCACCAAGTAGTGAATTTGAATGGAGCCAAGTAAAACCTAGTTTGAAATCAACTAAAGCAAACAAAGGGGGAAAAACAGAAAACTCCAGCAAATCTGGATCTGCCGGGAAAAAAATCAAGCCGAGCAGCTCCTCTCAACCAAAAGTTTTAGAATATGAAATGACTCAGTTTGATAAACGAATACCTATTGCTAAATCTGGAACCAGTGTGCCACTTAAATCAACGCCAGCAGAGCCACAGTGCAAAATTTTGGTCCCTCCATCTCAGCACGAAGTTGGTCGACCTCAGCAACAATTCCTAATTCACCAACAGAGTGGGGAACAGAAAAAGCGAAATGGAATAATGACAAACCCAAATTATCACCTTCAAAGCAATCAGGTTTTTCTTGGTAGGGTTTCTGTCCCACGAACAGGACAGGAGAGAGGACTTCAGGAAGTTTTGGAAGGCTATCCTCCTGCAGAGACAGAACTAAGCCTTAAGCAAGCCTTAAAACTTCAGCTTGAGGGAACTGATCCAAGTTTCAACTACAAGAAGGAAACACCACTGTAATAGGTAAGCCGCTTATCATAATCACATAGGGCTTTTCTGCATGGTGCATTAGTGTGCACTAGCTGGGGTGTAAGTTCTAGTGCACACCATTGTATTGCATGGGCCATGTAGACCCTGGTGGCGCACACTAAAAATTCCTTAGTGCATGTTGACATAGTACTATTTGGGACTATGTCACTGCACACTGGGGAGCTTTTAATGCATGCCAGTAGGGTCCATATGGACTGCGTACGACACACTGGTATTCACTAGAACTTGCATCTTAGCTGGTACACAGTAATGCACCATGTAGACAACCCATAGACAAAATATGTGCATTTTAAATAAATAAAATATAACTAGTGTAATTTTTTTTAAACAAATTTTTAATCAAAATTGTGAAGTGTCAAATTGGATTTCTACATTATAAAATGTTTTTAAAAACATCAGAATAAAACAATTGGATGATCAATACACCTTCTTGTAAATGATATAAAGCTAAAGGCAAGGTGTTGCTCCAGTACTTTTGATAAGTAGCTGAATAAGTAGCATGTTTCATACATACTTAATTCACGGCATTATTTTCAACTGAAAGGCTAACATTAAAATACCTCGCTATATTTTCAGTGCTACGCTGAAATTCATTTGTTTACATATACACTATTCAAGAAACTGTAAAATATATGTTCAGGTTACAAGAATAAGTTCTCTACAACTTTAAATTGAAATATTTAATGTGGCCTATATCCTGCAGTGAGAGAAGTACAGAACAATGCCCTTTTAAAGGAGATGGGATTCTAAATGGCCTTCATGCATCTCATTGTAGGATTGGATTATGGGACCAGTTTTCTGAGTGTGGGAATTGTGTATTCATACAAAGGTTCTTAAGTATAATCTAAGACTCCAGATGAAATTAATTTTGGTTTCTCACTCTCTACATAATACATTTTCAAGCAGAAATTCTGCAGCTTTTAATAGTTTTTTTTCCTACAGAAAATTATCCAGGAGTTAGTTAAATAGTTAATTCACTCTCCTCCAACCTTTATACCCGCAACATCCTGATGAAGTTTGAGTTTTTGTTAAGGTATTGTGACTTTATTAATAATGATCCCAATAAACATTTGAGTTTCAGAGGAGCAGCATCTTTCTGAAATGCAAAAGCTTCATATACATTGCTTATTTCCCATAATATTTCTTTTCTTTGTTTACATTAACATTAGAATGCTGACAGACCAGATTTGTTCCTTCTTAGAACAAAAATGTTCTTGTTAGCTGGCTTAGTCTTGCAGCAAGTCAACAAGGATTTTTTTTGTGAAAGTTGCTTATTAGTTTTGTGTCAATTACCTGATGGTGAGACATTCATACATCTTATTCTAGCAAAAAAAAAAAGAGGGTTTTTATCCCAGGCCGCCTTGGAATGTAGAAGTCATTTTCACTGACATGTATGTCCCCTCCTACTATTCCTAGGCTACAAGTTTAGTTCCTGAGGTTTATTGTAAAGGGAAAAAAGCCAAAGTAGTATACAAAATCCTAAGCTGCTTCCCCAAATGTTTGATGCAACTCTAATGCTAACCAGTTAAAACAACTTGATGGCTCAGATAAAGGCCATTCAGAGCTTGCCTCTATATAAAACTTTAGTATTACTATCTTCAGTAAACTATCTTCAATTATATAGCAACTGTAGCTGCCACCTTGTTTCTAGTAGATGTCTTGGGGTAAAATTTTCAAAAGCACCTACGTTACTTAGGATCCTAAATCTCATTAGAAGTCAACAGGAGTTAGACTCCAAAATGTGCTAGTCATTTTTGAAAATGGGACTTAGGTTCCTACAGCACTTTTGTGTGTTTGAAAATTTTACCCCTGTTCCATATAATATTTTATAAGGTTAAAATGCTGCATAATCAGTCTCTTTATTTCATAACTCTTCTATAATGTGAGCACCCCAAACACTGTTTTGAATTTCATTTCACTTAATTGTTTAAAATAACATCATGGAACTGTGAAAGCTGTGTCAAGGAGTCCACCAGAACAAAACTGTGCAGGAGCGTAGATACAATCATTCAATTTGCTAACTCTTTAGAATTGTCTCATTTAAATATAAGAAAAGTTTGTGGAAATAACCTCATGTATAATTTTATAACTATATGTTGACTCTGTTCATTAGCTCTTTTTCAATTTAACACCTGCCCACCTGCATAGTGTTAAAGTGAAATATGACCAAAGAGTAGCGTTTGCATTCTTTTTAATCCTTTTTACAACTATGTTTTAAATGTAAACTTGCATATCATTTGTTGTGGTGACAGTTAGCTGAATGGTGCAGCCTCAAAAGTATCTCTTACTTTGATGTCTTCTCTATTTCTTTGCCACATCCCAATAAAAAAAAAAAATTCTACTAACCAACAAACCAGAGATCGAATACTTCTTGAAGTTCATCTCAGTGCCTGCCCCGAAAAATATTTCACAGATTAATCTTGATTATTTTGAGTGAATTACCTATGGAACATCATGTTAGAAAAATATTACTTCATCATGGAGAAACTCATTGCCAGTCTAATCTCCAAGGATTTCCAGGAATGGAACTCCAGCTCTCACCACTTGTTGCCTTTTTTTGGCAATATTTTCAAAAGTTTCCATAGGTATTGGAGCCATATGAGTGCCTGGATGGATAGTGAATGCAATTGTGTATTTTTGTTTTTAAAGAAAATCTTTATTTCAAGACTCATATTTTTAAATATCTTTAGTTAGAAACTATGTGTGTAGTTGTCTTTCTGTATATACTGTATGTATATGGAATATTCCCAAATTTAACTTTTTAATTTTGCACTTTTAGGCCAATTCCATGATGCTATGAACAGAAGAGTTTCTGCCTGGAATGGTTTAATCAGCTGCCTGGGATGAAAGCATATAATGCTTGGTAGTCCACCTAGAAAACTAAGAATGTGATTACTGCAGTACAATTACCTTAATTACTGTAATGTGCCTAAATTTTAAGGCTGCCTTCTCAGTGTAACTCTCTGCGCTTCAGAAGTTTATTTTGTGTACTTTGTACATAATACACAGAATAAGCACTTCTTTCTTAATTGCAGAATAATATACGCTGTGTTTCCCTGACAACACCTGAAAAATTGTAAGAGCAAAGATTTTTGATATCCTGTTCCAGAAGGCTTGATAAATGTGCATGTGCCACAATGAACTATTTATGGGAGGACAGTGCTTTTTGTATTTATTTTATTTTCCTGGGGCAAAAGAAACTAAACATACAGTTTATACCATATTTGCATTGCTGTAATGTGTGGTCATTTTCCTGTGTATTTCAAAAGTTCTCTCAAGAAAAACAAATCTGGTAACAGTATTTGATGAACTTGCAGTACTTGTATGTTCTGTCAGTAAAACTACTCTGTTCAATGGTAGAGATGCAAGATTATAACCATACACCACACCTCTGGGATTTTTTTTGTAATAAAATCTAATTTCTGTAATTACAGCTTGATATCTGGATGTACAGACTGGCTACCACTGAAAACGATAGGAGCTATGCATGTGCATCCACGGGCAAAACTTAGCCCATACTAAATAGTCTAGTATGATTTAAAAAAAGCTGGATTAATTTCAATATTAGGTGCTTAAATAGAATGTGCTAAAATTTAAGGCCTGATTCTGCTTTCACTTAGCCTCCATAAGAACTCAGGAATAACTCCATTAAAGTAAGTGAATTTGTACCTGTGTAATATTTGTGCAAGCAAAAACAGGTCCATTGTATGTAACAATGTCCACTATGAAATTTTCTCCATTTACAAGGGATGAACATGCACAACTCTAACTCTATCACTCATGAGTCATAAAACTGATTAACACCTGAAACTGTAAAGTATATTGCACCATTCACTATTACATAGTCTGACTCTAGATAATAAAAGTTAACATTTTCTACATAAGTATTTCCTCTAAAGACTTGAATTCAACTTTTCTCATATTGTGATTCTGTGCATTCCCTGAATAGTGTGATCCAAAGTGGTGGTGATCTATTTATAAATTTAGATAAATGGCCCTTGGATGCATATACATTGTATATTCCGGGACACTGAAGATCTCGATAGCTTACTACTATGATGAATAGTCATCAGAACATAATTCAATTTGATTTTTTTAATTAATGCACCTCCTTCTTATTCACTCATATTATCAAATGTAAAAAGAAAATCTTTCATAGGCATATGATGTGTAGTAAAATGTAATGTTAGAAGTTTACACCATAGCAATATTGATAATTCTGAAGTGAATGTTTCAAGTATTTAATTTCTTGTCCCTGTGGGATATTTATAAAATAAACACAATGGAACTCTTGCAGAATAGCCTTAAGAATGTTAATGGTTCAGTAAAAAGAGAGTACCAGAAAGTTTCAGCAAACTTCTTATGAACCTTAAGTATAGTGCATTTGCAATACTGTGCAAGAACACAACTTTCTCTTTTTTTTTTAATTGGGTGTATGTTTTGTTCTGTAGAAAGATATCCCTGAAGGCTTACATTTTCTACTACTAGTTTGTCGTTGGGATTATATTTATTTAATTTTATTGTTTTGTTACAAAGTGCACATTGGGTCAGAGGGCCCATTTCACAATGGGCTACAGTTTCCAGACAGCTTCAAGTTTTTGTATGAATAATATTTACATTTGAAACGGTGGGTAAACCCCCACATATAAATCAACTGAAAGAAGACCTGTTGAAAAGTTATTTTCTGAATCAAAATAACAGTTCCTGCAGCTTTTCAGTATTGCTTTGGAATAGAGCATGAACTACTCGGTTAAAATATCCACTTCGATGAGGGTGTGTGAGACATTCCGCATTGCTTTTGTGTGTGATTTTAATATTACACCTTATGTGGTCTGTACCATGCTAAGAAAGTAAAACTAATATCCCCCAAATGTTAGCAATTCAATTTGGACTTTTAAAATGTTGGGTGATGTCCTGCTCTCTGTACAATCACACAGAAGTCAGTGGGGTTGCACACTTGTAACTCAGACCAGAATTTAGCCTGTCAAATCTTTCTCTGTTCCCGATCTTGTTGTTCATAAGCCACTATGCGACTAGTCCTATCTCCTCCTCCTCACATTTCACGTAGTCTCTCCAACAACCATCTCCAGAAGTGATCACAAATTCATGATGGGAAAGCTAGAGAAAGGACTGTCTTGTGAACATTAACATCAATACCATATACTTGTGGAGAAAGTCTTCAAAAGAGAAAAGTATTGAAATTTGTCAGACCTAAAAAGGTATTGAGGTACAGTGATGCCTTTTTGTCCTCCTTGTGATCACTATTGAAAGTATTACCATTGATTTAAAAATAAAAGTCTGTTTCCCTCATTACTCTGCTATGCAAATGTGTGTTATGCTTAATATCCTCCATCTAGTCTGTTCAGTTAACTTGGTTTGCAGATAGACTGTTTTTGGGGGGGGGGTTTTTTGTTTGTTTTTTGTTTTTCCTGGATTGGGTTGTATATAGCCTATAATGTACATTGAATGAATTTCACATTGTAAAATTTTTATTTTATTCCTTGTATTATATTAAGCGAAAAACCCTATGTATATGAAAGTGCATAATAAATATATTTGCTTTTCAGCAGCTATCTGTTATATTTTACAACCTCCTTTCTTGGGACATTTCAGGAAAAGGTTCTTAAAAATTAGGAAAACTTGACTAGCATTTGTTAAGCGTCTAATAAAACCTAATGGAAATTAGAATATGATTTAGAAAGGTTGTAAGCATTTTAGGCCAGCATTTTCAAAACTGGATGCCTGAAGTCCATATTTAGACACCTGTTTGTGTCCTGATATTTCAAAAATGCTGAGTTCTCAGCAGCTTCCACTGACTTCAGATTTAGTATTTCACATTCTTATGAGGCCTTGAAACCAGCAGGAATAAAAAACAGTTATTAGTCTGTTCTGTAACTTGTCCTTTGAGATGTGTTGCCCATGTCCATTTTTGTTCAGGTGTGTGCATGCCCAGCGCACTAGAGTCAGATTTTTTTTCCTAAGTGGTGCCCATTAGGTACACATGCATCCTCAGCAGTCTTGTGCTGCTACACAATGTTATAAAGCAGGGGTCAGCAACCTTTCAGATGTGGTGTGCCGAGTCTTCATTTATTCACTCTAATTTATGGTTTCGCGTGCCAGTAATACATTTTAATCTTTTTAGAAGGTCTCTTTCTATAAGTTTATAATATATAACTAAACTATTGTTGTATGTAAAGTAAATAAGGTTTCAAAATATTTAAGAAGCTTCATTTAAAATTAAAATGCAGAGCCCCCCCAGACCGGTGGCCAGGACCTGGGCAGTGTGAGTGCCACTGAAAATCAGCTCATGTGCCGCCTTCGGCACGCGTGCCATAGGTTGCCTACCCCTGTTATAAAGGGTGGAGCCACCTTGGATCACCCTCAGTTCCTTCTTACCGGACAGATGCCGACATAAAGGGGAAGAAGGCTGGAATGGATATGTGCAACACATCTCAAATAACAGCTACAGAACAGGTTACTAACCATTTTTTTCCTTCAAGTGATTGCACATCCATTTCATTTCAAGTCACGAGCAGTTAAGTCTGGAGATGTGTTTTGGGATCTATCTGAACAATGACTATAGATCCAAACTTAGCAAAGTCCTTTGAACATCCAAGGCATGGAGCCTTTCTTCAACCTTATGAGAGCAGGATTAGGAAATAATGTCAGTAAATGGCTTGATTGAGGTGGAATTGCAAAACTACTTTAGTCAGGAATTTCAAATGCAGATATAAATATACCTTATCCTTATTAAAGAAAAAAAAAGTGTAAGGAGGGTCATCTACCAACACTCGTAACTCCATTACCCTTCTTGCAGATAAAATAGCTACCAAAAATGCTACTTTCATAGAGAGATGCAGTAAGGAGCAAGTAGCTGTGTGTTCAAAGCGTTGACTTGTTAACCCTGCGAGTACCAAATTCAGGTTCCAGGGAGGAATGGGATTCCTGACATGGGGATATAACCTGTCTGGACCTGTTAAGAATCTGATTGACATAGGGTTAGAAAATACTGAGTGGTTCACAACTGATGATTGGAAAGTGGAAGTCACTGCCAGATGAACTCTGATGGAACTAACCAATAGAGCCTGCTATTTCAGGTGAAACATATCCAAAACATGTTGGATAGAGACCAGGACTGGTGAAACACCTCTCTGCTTTCACCTTATGAAGAATAGTGTTCACTTCATCAGGTAAGTATACCTAGTGCATGGCTTCCTGCTATTCAGAAATGTTTTGCACATTTGCAGAACACTCTGTCTCTTGAGGAATTAACCATGGAGCAGTCAGGCCATGAGACAGAATAGACTGCGGTGTAACATCTGACTGTGGTCCTGGGAGATCTTATTGTGATCTTGAAGTAGTCTTATAGGAGCCCTGGCAGAGAGGCTCAGCAGACTGGAGAGCCAACGGTAGCGAGGCCAAACCGGTGCTATGAAGATCATGTGAGCATGATCCTGCTTGAGTTTGGATAACATCTTGGGTAGGATAAGATGGCAGACATACAGAAGCTTGTCTCTCCAAGAGAGACTAGAAAAGCATCCATCAGGGAGCCTAGAACAATAATTGAAGTTTTATCCAGCCAATAAGATTTGCTAGTTAAAGATAAAATTTTTTAGCCTAGCTGTGGAATAAATCTTCCTACCAAAACAGTCTAGTCTCTTTGCATCTTTGTTCTTTGGGATAGGAGGTCATCCCTGATGTGCTTTTTCATTCATAGTGAGACAACTAAGGAACCTGGAAAAGAATGTGTGTTAAAATGTTCATAACCTTAGGAAGAGACATGGTAGCTTCTCTTGGTCCTCTTAGCTGTTGGTGGCAGAAGGATGACATTTGCCACAGATATTTTGTAGGCTCTAGAATGGTATCATTTATGGGTAACAGCACTCTAGAAGCCAGTATGTCCACCAACTTATGGGAAATCTCCTGAACCCCCTCAACCTGAATATCAAGACAGGTAGCTACTCTTTAGTAACTCCTAGTAAGCCCAGTAGTCATCCTGAACAGGTGAAGACCCCCCCAGGCACCACAACCTCGTCAGGTAATGATGAGTGCAAAGGCAGTTGTTTGGGTCTCCTGTACTGAGGAGGATTGAGGTTCCAAAATCCGAGATTAGTTTTGAGGTTCCTGCTCAGTACTGTCCTCATCCTGGACTTCCTCTTGGGAACTAGCCTGGTATCTGCTTGGTGATCTATATTATGGAAGATCTGGAGGTGGGAGGTAACTCCCACAGGTTCCAATAAGACCATTACTAAGGCATCGGACCCCAGCCATGACTGTTCCAAGGAACTGTGTCTCTGGACTATGTTGGGAAATCTGACAACTACCAGGAGTGGAATTCTCATAAAGGTTAGTGTCAGCTTCTATCCTGGGAGCAAGGGGTGTAGGAACCTACCTCAGACTCAGAGGAGAACTCTGAGTCACCTGACAGTGGAGATGCTGTACCAATTGGTGCTGGAGTCTGGTGGCATCTCACTGGAGATGTTGGTTCTGAGGACAGCCTGCACCTGGCAAGGAAGCACTGGACGCTATTAAGAGGTATTGAGGGCTGAACTTGTCTCAGAGGTAAAACTGAAGCTGGGGCCTGAGGAGCAACCAGTACTGGCCAGTATGTCTCCTGCACAATCGGAGAATTCTGCACCACGAGGTAGAGCGGGTCCTCTGGTGTCTTTGGTCTTCAGAGATTTCCATGCTGCTGTTACACAGAAGGAATTGGCACTGCAGTAGAGGTGGGCCTCAACGGCCCAGACACCAGTGCCATAGGATGGCCAACCTTCCAGGATTGGCCTGGAGTCTCCCGGAATCGGCATTGATCTCCCGGTGACTACTGAAAGCAACCCAGGAGATTTTAATAGCATATTTTAAGAAAATATGACGTCATGTTGGGGGGTGGGGGGGAAATCTGGAATAGCTTCAGTCAGAGTTGGCAACCCTACAGTGCTGGAATCCATCACTCTTGATGAGAAGAAAAGATTGGTACCAGGAAGCATCCCTTTCCAGATGTCCTCCTGATGGTTTACTAGTGGACGGTACCAGGGACCTTGACCTTCTAGAAGAGCTCCACTAGCAGAATGATGGTTCAACCTTGGCACTGGAAATAGGGATCAGCACCAACTTTCCCATCCAAGGTCCTGAGGAGTACTCCTAATCAAGATAGAAGTATTCAGTGCCCACCCTGAGCAGGAAGGTTCAGAGGATAGACACCAGGTGGCCTCTGGGAATGTGACAGTCTCCCCTCTCTATCCTCCTTTGGGCTTTGAAATCCCTCAAACATGCTCCTCACCGAGGTACTTCAGGCACCTAGAATGAGGGTCACTCACTGGCATAGACTTTTGCAGCCAGCACAAGGCTTAAAGCCCAGCACCAGTTGATGGTACCCTTTGTAAAAGAGGGATCTGATGCTCAAAGTCAGAAAAAGAAAATAACAGAGAGCTTAAACTGTCAAGTACCAACTGATTATTTAAAGGAGGGAGATACTCCCCCTGCAGGAGAAAACTTGCAGTAGCAAGCCAACGTGCTCCGACTACTGATCATAGGTAGTAAGAAGGAACTGATGGGTATGGGGTGGCTCCACCCTTTATACCATTGTGCAGCAGTGCGAGACAGCTGAGGGCACATTTGCCACTATGACGGGGGTACTGCTTAGAGAAAAATCTCTGACTGGTGCACTGGGCATGCACACACCTGAAGTAGAATGAACATGTGCAATCACTCGAAGAAGAACTTCATTGTACTTTCTTTCAAGATGACCTTTATACCATTACATTTGTCAGGAAGGCTGGCAAACTAAACACCCCAATTACTATAATTCCTTTATATGTGAAAGGTTTTTTTTTTGTTTTTCTGGAAAATATATTTTTTCATATATATTCTTCTCCCCAAGAGCGTTCCAATTATTTCATATCTCTGTGCCAATGAACTGATTGCTTAGACATGATTTTACCCAAATCAGAATTTCCAGGAACAAAATCTGAATTTGTTGAGCACAAAAAGGGTTATGAATTTTTATCTAGGGTGGGCTAAAATCTGGCTTTTTTGCATTGTTATTTTTAAAGGCCTAGCAAAGTGAATAAAACTTCAGAGTACGATCTCTAGGTGTATTTGTGATTTTCTTTGTTCTTTTTGTTATGTAAAAGCACACTTTCTCTAGAGGCCAAGTCATGTTGTTACATGAACATATCTTTGCATCCCACTTGAACACAGGCTTTCTTCCTCCAGTGAAGCCACCAAAAGAGGAGTTCTTCAGGCTGTTGCTTAATGTAGGCCTGCCTTATGGTAGTCCTTGATACATTGACTCTTTGTACTTTTACAATGGAAGAACAAGTCAACAAGGAAGAATTTCCAGTAATTGTCATAATCTCTTTTTCCACTCTAATCCTATTCTGCTCCCTTCTTTAATGTGCATAATTTTGATTCTAGTGTGGGAAATTTCTGAGTGTCAAGGAAGAACTCTGCTATTTATCTGCCTTCTGACATTGACAGTTCAGGTTTGCCTACTTGTTTCCTGGTAAGCACTCATTCCAGTCTCTGTATTTATGACTTTGTTGGTTTGTAAGATTGGAGGGGAAGGGCAAACATCATTACTGTAAGTAGTTTTTCATTTACCTTTTGTATACTATTTCTGTGGTTTTCCTTCTCTAACCATTGACCCACTTTTAGTATGCTCTTTATGCACAGGAATAACAGCATATGCATTGGATTAGTTCACTGGCTATTTTTCACAAAGACAGCAAAGTATTTCCTGTGAGTTAAACTCTAAATACTATGATGTTCCACAGTCACACATTTTCTTCTGATAAGCATAATATTTAAACAAAATTATTGAACGCCTGTTTTTAATCTCTGATCTTGAGGAATATGTAAAGTCAGATTAAATTAATGCTTCAAATCTTCTATACACTCTTTAGGACAATTTTGCTTGTGAGTTGCATGCATTTTCCAAAAGGCAGTTGGGACTAGTTGGCAGAGTAAACTAATGCAAAGCTTTTCAACTGAAGGCCCTGTGAGAGAATAATAGAATCATAGAAGATTAGAGTTGGAAGAGACCTCAGGAGGTCATCTAGTCTAACCCCCTGATCAAAGCAGGACCAACCCCAACTAAATCATCCCAGCGATGGCTTTGTCAAGCTGGGCCTTAAAAACCTCGAAGAATGGAGATTCCACCACCTCCCTAGGTAACCCATTCCAGTGCTTCACCACCCTCCTAGTGAAATAGTGTTTCCTAATACCCAACCTAGACCTCCCCCACTGCAACTTGAGACCGTTGCTGCTTGGTCTGTCATCTGCCACCACTGAGAACGGCCTAGCTCCATCCTCTTTGGAACCCCCCCACCCCTTTCAGGTTGTTGAAGGCTGCAATCAAATCCCCCCGACTCTTCTCTTCTGCAGACTAAATAAGCCCAGTTGTCTCAGCCTCTCCTCGTAAGTCATGTGCCCCAGCTCCCTAGTCATTTCCGTTGCCCTCTGCTGGACTTTCTCCAATTTGTCCACATCCTTTCTGTAGTGGGGGCCCCAAAACTGGATGCAATACTCCATGGATGCAATACCATACACTGGTGGCCTCACCAGTGCCAAATAGCAGTAAGAAGTTGGTATTGATCTAGATTGTAACTTTTCTACAGTGGAGAGAGTTCCAGTGTCAGAAATAAGGTAGACTGAAAAAATCCTACTACTGTGCCAATAGTTTTATTAAAGGATTCTCAGAAATTCTGTGTAAATCATATCAACCAATTGACCTTTATCATGAAGATTTAATTTATTTAGGTCCCCAAAAGACCTTTCACTTTTATTCTTTTAAGTTTACAATAGACAAGCTAAATCTTGAAATTGAGGTACATTTTATGCTACAGAAATTAAACTTTAAAAAATTCTTGCATTATACCTTTTTTGTCTTCTGTACTTCAGTTAAGCTTTGTGTCCTGCAATTGGAGCTTTTCAAGTTAAAAGGGTGCAGAGTACTTCTGAAATTACTTCCTGTCTGTGCTAATGGTTGTTCCTTCCCTCCCTTCTCTACTAGAGATGTGGGTGCAACCATTTTGCTGATTTTCTGGACATTCTGTGTCTGCACTCTCCTGGGGGCTGCTCTAAACTTCTCCAGTTGCTCCAACCATGCCACTATAATGTGCCTTCACAATGTGCTCCAGTTATGCTGCATTCCTCCTCTCCACCTGCAATGCCTCCTTGCCTGGTGTAGGAGCTGGCTATGCCAACTCTATGCCTGAATGGGACTCCACAGCTGGGGAGATGAGCCTATTTTCTGCTCCTTTTGTGCTGCCAAAGCAGGACACTTTCAAAAGAAAGCAACAGTAGTACAAAATCGTTCAAACTTTGTCACAATCTTATCATCTGAAATGCCATGGGCTCCCTTGCCAAAAATACACTGGAGACATGCTGTTGTATACCTTATTTTCTACAGTCTCAATGTCTACATGAACAAGCACTTGGATGAAAAAGGGCAGCCTCAAATTAAAACTGAGAAAGACTTTAGGGTATTCCTACACTGCAATCAGGGAAGTGTGACTGCAGTTTATGTAGGCGCACCTGAGCTAGCTTTAATCAAAACTAGCTCGAGTAGCAATATAATGTAGCAGTGGCAGCATGGGCCAGCCTCTCCAGTGTGTACCCAGGGTTCTTGTACTTAGGAGGCTAGCCTGTGCTGCCGCTCATGCTGCCATGGCTAGACTGCTGTTGTTATGTTAGCTAGCTTTGATCTTGCCAGATAGTATGTCTGGTATGTCTACAAGAGCTGCAGCTACCTTTAGACATAACCTAAAGTGATGCTGGTTAGAAGGGGGAAATATTTTGAAGAACTAGCCAGGACACTGACCTCCTTTCGACTACATCACTGGGGTGTGGGGGAGGGGGGGGAGAGAAATACCTCATTAAACTCACCTTCAGAAAGTACTGTAACCAATTTTTTGTGTCAAGAGTATCTAGTACATCAGCGTCTCATTTATTATCACAAACTAGAGACTGTCCCTCAAAGCAGCACACTTATGAAGAAGTGCTATGCTATGTCTGAGGAAACTACTGGCAAAGGTATGTTATTGCATGATTGTCCATTATGAAGGTTCCTCTGTTGCAGCTACACCTGGCCCCTGTTAGACAGGAAACTAGTCTAGATGGACCATTGGTTAGATCTGAGATACTACTCCTCTATTGGCAAATGGTGTCAATTCATAGGGGTGTTTGTTTGTTTTTTAAGGCAAGAAGTCTGACTTCTCACATAACACAGGCCATAGAACTTCAGCCAATAATTTGTGCTTACTTTAAACCCTAGAGGTAAATGCTGTAGCTGGTAAATCAGTATTCTCTCATCAGATTAAGAGATTTATGAAAGGTTTACTAAATCTGTATCCTCCGAAAGCAAAGCCTGTTCCAGCCTGGAAATTAAACATTGTGCTTTCACAAATTATATCTCCTCCATTTGAGCCATTATCTGATTGTTCTGTTTCACCTTTCAATTAAGACTGCTTTTATCATAGCAATAACATAAGTGAGGAGGGCTAGTGAACTTCATGCCTGGATGGTTGATTTTCCCCCCCATTTACAGTTCTTCATAAAGACAAAGTAGTTCTTCATCCTCACCCAAAGTTTATATTAAAAGTAATTTTGGACTTTTATGTTAACCAATCCATTACTCTACCAGTGTTTTTTCCCAAAGGGCATTCAGATAAGAATGAAGCAAAACTACACTGGACTTTAAAAGAGTGTTATCAATTTAGTTAGGACTAAGGATTTTAGATTATCACATTGTTTGTCTCATGTGTGGATAACTGTAAAGGGAATCCCATTTCAGCACAAAAGTTATTTAGGTGAGTCAAACTATGTATAATAGAAGCTTATGAAAATCCCTCACAATCACCCCCTGCTATGTTGAGAGCATACTCCACTAGAGTAGTGGCCACAAGTATGTCTAAAACAGGTTCAATTCAATGAGATTTGCAAAGTGGCCACATGGAATTCATGTTTTACTAAACATTGTGTTAAATACTACACCTAAGTCCCATGCTACGTTTGGCATATCGGCTCTTCAGTCTTTGTTCAGTTAGGACTCCTTACCCTCCATCCAATCTCTTTATATATTACTGACTAAACTACCCCAAGACTGGGAATATGCTTAGGACACTCGAAGAAATGGTTACTTATCTCTAACCAAGGTTTTTTGAGATGGACTCGGCCTATTCGTATTTCCTGCCCTCCTTCCCCTCTTCTGCAGCGTCCTATCTACTCATGGTTCTGCATTAGCACTGGAAGGGACTGATGCAGCAACTGCTGCTGCGCTCTCTTTTATAGCCATACCCTCAGAATGTGCTTGGACATGGAGGGCAAGGGTAGAGAGGGGTGCTTGAGTGATTGATCAGGCACTGCTAGTAGAAGGCTGTGCTGTTCAACGACACCTGTTGCCACATATTCTGAATGTGCAGAGTCCAATGTGAAGAATCTTGGTTACAAGTAAGTAACCCTCATTTATACATAATAGGGCCTGAATCTCAGTTACATAAAGACCTCTTTAAATCCATTTTAATGCACCAAGTTTTATACAGTAACAGAATTGGATCCACCAGTGTTTGGGTTTTTCAAAACTATATGGCAAATGATATGAACTGTGCATCTCAACCTTCATTTTTGTGTCATTTCTTTCTTATATTCTGTTATGAATGTAATAGAAATCAAAATAATATGTGGAGTTTCCTGTCCTGGTGATTTTTAATGGTTCCCTCATCTTGATTAGATGTCTAACTTTGACTTAATTATCTGTGTTTAATGTTTGATACTGTCAGTTAAGAGATATTTACAATATGAGAGACAAGATTTTATACAGGATAATGAATCTTGAAATCTGAAGTTTTTCAGACATAGGACAGGGCAAGAGTAGTTGCAGGGAGATTTGTATGTCCTTCCACTTATTCTTATCTGTAAACAGTAGAGAAAGAGTGTGATGAACCATTAAAGAACAGGCATGATTAAACAGAAGAAGTAGTTATTTTATTTTATTTTTTATTTTTATTCAATTCACTATCTGCCCTTTCCAGAAGTGATTATCATAAAAATGAATGTTAATGCCAGTGATAGATACATAATTGATAGCAAAGGTAAATAAAGTCCTCAATTTGTCCACAGACTATGTTCAGTGAAGATAAGAGTGCAAACCTCCCACTCTGTCTTGTTACTCTTTTCTGGGTGGATGAGAAGTAGTTCAGTCCCCGTGGCCACTGGAGATAGAGACCTGTTTGAAATAGTTTTTAAAATGATTCATCTAATACTTTTTTTAATATGTGAAATTAAATTATTCAGGGTAATTCTTATTTACATTAAGTAGTATCTTGCTCCTCAAATAGTCACATGGATTTCAATAGGGCTACTAACAGTAAGGTTCTATTTGCAGTAAGGGTGGCAGAATCTGACCCTCAATAAATATTAAAAACGAGGAGTCCTTGTGGCACCTTAGAGACTAACAAATTTATTTGGGCATAAGCTTTTGTGGGCTATAACCCTCTTCATCAGATGCATGGATGAAGTGGGTTGTAGCCACAAGGACTCCTTGTTGTTTCTACTGATACAGACTAACATGGCTACCCCTCTGAAACCTGTCTCAATGAATATTGTTCAACTAGGTCTCGTGATAATTATGGTGGTGGTTTTTATTATGTCTGTTCACTAGGAACTGGCTTGAAACCGCCAGCTCATTATATAAAGGCTGCTGAACAGCTGTCAGATGATGATGATGATAATGACTACTACTTTCAGTCACCACTGACCTGCGTCAGATTAAAGTGACTTAGCCATAAAAGGCTTTTTTTTATTATTATTATTATTAACGGGTGTTTTGATATCAAGATCCTATAGCAATTAAGTCCCAACTGCATGTGTTTAAGCAATCATATTTGCCATGGCATGCATTTAGGGTAATTTATATTAATATTATACACTATAGAATGGAAAAAAATGTTCCTTGAAACAAAAGAACTTCCAAACATATTTGGTGAAAACTTGTTTTACAGCAAGCAAGAAAAAAATGCATGAGTACTAGAGAGTCTTATTGTACCCAAAAAGTTAGGAACAACTGAGTCTTTTTAGCAAAGAGACAAAAGACACTCCCAAGAGAAAAATGCATAATTAATGTATCCTTGCTTGCCAGACATCAGGGGACGATGACTTCACATCAGAGCCAGACAACCCAACAAACCGAACCAGGGGAGGGCAATTTATACATCAAAACCTAATTTGTATATGAGCCACTAAATTTTCAAATGCTGGTCAGCACAAACACAGGAGAGAGATCACACAAGTGCACGCTGTAGCAAAGCTAGATGTTTCCAAAGGGAAAAATGTGAGTGCAAATATTACAAAATAAGAGGTTAAGAAACTGGACAGTTATTTGAAATTGTGCCTGGTAGCAAAAATGCAGATGACTCTATCCCACCTCGTCAGACACAAAAAACCTATGTTAGAAAATTGTTTGCAATTCAGTATTCAGATACACTTTCAAATCTGCCAGACCATTAGCAGGGTTGGCAGAAGGAAGAAGATTGCCAAACTTCAGCCAGGCCAACGTGAAAGGAATGCATCTGATCTCAAGCAATGATTAAGAAAAGCTAAAGATGTCCCTCTAGCATTTCTAAAGTTTGCCATATTGAAATAATCTATAGTACAGTTCCTTAGTTTATGTAAAATATTCTTATTATATATATAGACATCTTATATCCCATATGACAATTGGTCTCCTCTAGTTTTATTAGACCAACAGATCTATTAAGCTACTAGATTTTATTAGTTCCTTGGGCAGTCACTTAAGACAAGTTTCACTATCTTTTATAGAAGACTGGTTTGAGCAGTACGATCCAATTTAAAGCCTAGCCACAACCCATTCTCTGGGGGAGATATCAAATGTACTTCAAAAGCACAGATCATGAGATTATTTGGAGCTTGTGGGCGCCCTGCTCTTACACAGAATAAGAGTTTGTGCATGGGGGTTGAGCTTATTCACAGTGTCACAGTATTTACATGAAATGAAACATGGCATTGCTATGAAGGAACAGAGACAGTTGCCAGTTCTGCTCGATTCACTTTTTATTCACCAGTAAACAGAAAGTAAGAACAATGTGAAATATTAAAACCTCTACAGCATATGCAACTGCTATGCAGTAACAATCCTAAATGAAAAGTGGTTCACAGATGCAAATAGAGAAGGGTCACTCCATTCAAAGTATGTACAAATATATTAGCAGCTGGATTAAGAGGAAAATGAGTCTGACAGATTCATGCTGTTCTTCATTTCCTGTGCCTTAGATTTGCCAAGCCACATTTTTGAAAGCAAATATCTACTCTATGTAAACAATGTCATTGGTTTTTTTCAATATGTTTCTATTTTACTCTAAGCTGTTTAATTTTTTTTGTAAATGACTTAAATGACAATTGGCAGTTGCCAGCTAGTGTCAAAATGTTTTAAGCTTGATGTTCCTAGCAGTCTGTTTATTCCTTTAAAAATAAGACTCCCCAGGTCTGAAATATATTGCCAAATTCAAATCATTCCTCACTCTTCCAGCCTTCCAATTCTAGAAGAATCATTTTGTCTGATAACTGTCCATCATATGGTCAAATTATTCCAGTTCTATCCATTGACTTCAATAGAGAGGAACCACTGTAATTGGGAGCAAACTTTGTCCCAGATTTTTTTTCTTGTCGAAGTTGCAATCATGTCCAGTGCTTTTGTCTTTTACTCAACAATTGACTACTGGGAGAACTCAGTGCCTAACCCAAAACAGAGGATACTTAAAGCACACACAAATTATTAATCCATTTTGAAAGAACTGCATGTAATTTCACATGTGAAGCTCTCATTACTTATAATGAAAGTCATGTAACTAAAATTCCGCACATCATATTGAATATATATTGGTAAATCATTAGCATGTGGCTTTGATATTTTAAATTATTTATACTATGTGGCATCCAGTAAAATAAATACTGAAGGCCAGATTTTCAAAGTAGTTGCTTAATGTGTGAGTGCTCTTCCATGTTGCCCCCTCTAGTTCAATGCATGTATAGTGCTATTTGGAATGCTGAGGTGCCTTAATATATTGATGACACACAGGTTTATGCCTCCATCTTGGCTGACCCACCCAGAGGGTTCAATTACTTCATTCAGTGTCAGTGTGAGACTGAGGCATGGATAAGAGCTAGCTGGCTGAGTTTCAGGGTAATGGATATGGTCTCTTCAATTCAGGGTAGATCTGTACCATTTGTTGTTCAGAGTTATAATCTAAGCAATCTGGTAGGATTCCCAGCTACTACTGTAAGATCAGGTAGCAGCAAGGGCCAGATGGTTGCAACTATTCCTCTGGAATGTGGACTATCATCCATGCTTTTGTTAGTTTAAGATTACACATTGTGCTTCCTTGGCCAGACTGGCTAGACCCTCAGTACAGTTTAGAGCAGCCTCTTGCTTGCTCTAAGCCACGTTCAGCTGCAGCAACACTAAAGTAACTCTGTAGCTAAAAATAGCTGCAGTGCATTAGCACTCCAGCCACACACATCTTCCCTAGTTATGCTCCCTATATACCATCTATACTCAGGACTGCAGCAAGGAGGGGGTGCAGCTGAGAGTTACTTCAGCAGCTCTGTGCTTCCTAAGGAAGCCCTGTAAATTGGAGGCATTCCTGAGGTATGAGATGCATGCAGCCAGTTTACAACCCATGAACGCCATCAGAGGTGTAAAGGGCTTGGAGCTGGGCCATGAATCAGGACCACTAAGTTATGCTATGTTTTGTGGCATTGCTACAGTTGATGTGAAAAGCAGCAGTCTAAAGTTACTTACAAAGAAACACTGAATATATTCTATATAGACTTTGAGCCAACTTTTTAGTTTGTCTAGATCTGATCCATGTATCTGTGGCTCACAAGAAAGGTTAGTTTCCAGCAAGAGGTGTGTACTGTGATTAGCATGGTGCCTGTCTCTGCTTTCTTTTTGAGGTACCTAGTTATCAACTTTTTGGCAGAATTCTCCCTCTGTAATTAGGTTGTTTAGGAGAAAGCTAACAATACATCTACTCATTTTCTATGCCATTTAATCCTGAAATATCTGTTCAAAGTCATGTTTACTGTGAAGTCAGAGATTAGTTTACTTTAAGACAATCCAAATGTAGAATGACTGAATGCTCTTAGCTATCTGTTGCTAAATAACCCCATCAGTGATTGGCGAAGGATGAAAAATCTTGAAAATGTAGAATAGGCTGACTACTCCACAGAGCAAAAATATCCATATCAATGCAAACTGGTCTTTTTAAGCATCCAAGCTCACAACTTGACATTGATTTATCTTAATTCGTGTTGTAGTAACAATAATGGACAAAGTATTTGTCCAAAAGGGACACAAAAAGGAGTGCAAATCATTTTAACCACCTCCATTACATATTCCATTTTCTGCTTACTGTTTTTAACAGTGCATCCATATTCATTAACAGTGTGTATAGATGATAAGGAGAATGTCAATCATTTATCATCAGTTTACTGATCAAATTGTTTTATTACTGGTTGTTATTCATGGTATAGTTTTACAAGTTACAAAACTGGAACTCCACTATAACTGCAATATTTTACTCTCCAGTTCAATTATAATAACTCTCAAATATTTAAAAGAATCTGTTAGCTATGTGACAGATAATGTTGGAATGCTTTCTGTGTTTGGATAATCATTCTACTTGACATTGTACAAACTGCTTTAGCATTCATGCTTCTCTATCATGAAAGAGAATGACTCACATATTCAGTGAAAGATGAGAAACTGACTTCAATCTCCTTAATTTTATCCCTCTATTTTATGCTGACCAACATATACTCTAACCAGGTTTAAAGAGAACAAAAGATTATTGTTCATAAAAGAAGAAATATGCTCAGGCTGTAATCATTAGTTAGTCCCTGCTGTGGCACTGCACTAAATTTGTGTTGTATTTCGATCTTGCAACATAATTATAGGGTAAAACCCTGCAGTTCTTGCTCAGTCAGTATTCACAGTGGTGTTCCCCACTGGTTCCACCCTCCTTGTAGGCTTTCTTAACCACATGAAATAAGAGCCTGCTCTGGCAGACTTCTACCACTTTGACCTAGACTCCAGGTCAAAGCTGAATAAGTTCTGTTTTCATTTGGTGATTCGGCCCTATTAGGCTTGGTCTACACTGCAGTAGTTTGCCATAGTTGAAAGCTGTTGTGAATATTCAGGTTAACTGACGCAATGCTGAATGTGGCTTTGCAGTTGATGAAAACCAGGACATAAGAATGGCTGTACTGGGACAGACCAATGTTCCATCTAGCCCAATATCCTGTCTTCCAACATTGGCAGGTGCCAGATGCATCGAGGGAATGTACAGAACAGGGCAATTATCAAGTGATCCATCCCCTGTCATCCAGTCTGAAAACAGAGCTGCTGGAACAATTTTTGTATAGTGGGGGTGCTGAGAGCCATTGAACCAAACTGTAAACCCTGTATATAATGGAAACCACTTCATTCCAGGGTGTGTGGCTTAGGACACCCAGGGCATGGGATTTTGTCCCTGACCATCTTGACTAACAGCCATTGATGGACCTATCCTCCATGAATTTATCTAATTCTATTTTTTAACCCAGTTATACTTTTGGCCTTCACAACATCCAGTTCCACAGGTTGTTACAGTTGGTAGTTCTGCAATTTCATATTAGAGTTCCTTCAGAACTCTTGGGTGAATACTGTCTGGTCCTTGTGACATTACTTTTTAATTTATCAGTTTGTTCCAAAACTTCCTCTATTGACACCTCAGTCTGGAGAAGTTTCTCAGATTTATCACCTCAAAAGAATGTCTTAGATGTGGGAATCTCTCTCATATCCTCTTCAGTGAAGACCGATGCAAAGACCTCTATGGACAAGCTAAATGAAGTCTTATCTTCTTTGAGTACTCTTTAGTCCCTTGATTGTCCAGTGATCCCAGTGATTGTCAGGTTTCCTGCTTCTGATGTACTTTTAAAAAAAAAAAAAGTTATGGTTAGTTTTTGTGTCTCTTGCTAGTTGCTCATTAAATTCTTTTTTGGCCTGCCTAATTATACTTTTCCATTTGACTTGCCAGAGTTTGTGCTCCTTTCTATATTCCTCATTACAGTTTGACTTCCAATTTTTAAAGGACATCTTTTTGCCTCTAACTGCCTCTTTTACTCTGCTGTTTAATTATAGTGGCATTTTTTGTCCTTTTTTTTTTTTTAATTTGGGGTATTCGTTTAGTTTGAGCCTCTATTGTGGTGTTTTAAAATTGGTCCCATGCAGTTTTCAGGCATTTCACTCTCATGACTGTTCCTTTTAATTTCAGTTCAACTAACTTCCTCATTTTTGTGTAGTTCCCCTTTTTGAAGTTAAATGCTACCATGGTAGGACAAATCATGTTCACCATTGTGTCAGCTAATTGTGATTAAACCATAATCTCTTTATCCTGGTCTATGCTGACTGCTGAACCATGTTCAGCATTGTGCCAGTCAACACATTCCTTAACAACCATCTACAGTCACAATAATATTTTAAAGTGTAAACCCTGCCCTACATTTGTTACAATATTTAAAGACTGGAGATTCTAGCAAATACAAAATTGAACAAAGCTTCCTTCACTGTCCCCCAGCATCCAAACCTCAAAGCAGTTTCTCAGGTGATTCTGGACCAATGGACTATAATGTTATTTGGACTGTGTATAGTTCCAACTAATTATAGTGATGTGGCTGCTTATACAGCTGCTTACATGACTTATAAGTTGTCTAGGGATAAAAATGTTTAGTTGCTCAGAGGATATTGTGCTCAATGCAGAGTCAGAAAGGCTTCTAAAGCTATGTATTTCAGCCACATTTGGTTGCTGCAAGCACTGGAGTTTCTGGGAAATGTAAAAGAATGACTTTTGATTTTAACAATAGATAATTCTGTTAGAGAAACAAAATACAATGGATCAAATTTTACTCTCACTTCTGCAAAATATCTTAATTGAAATCAGTGTAAATCTAGAGCATCCCCACTGATTTATATTACCTCGCCCATTTAATATGTACAGTTGTGAATAGGTTTGTGCAACTGAGTCACTCTCTCCTACATTTAAGCAAATGCACTAATTGTATTGCTTGTCTATGTGAAGACAAGCTATGCATTCATATTTTATAATGATGTTCCATGCTGTGGATATTAAACTGTTCTACATATACCTTGTTGAAAATCAGCTTTAAGGGAAAGGTAATCCCTATTTACAAGAGAGAGCTACAATATTATTTCAAACAGTGGTTAATTTATATCAATTAAAGGACACAAAATGATTGCCACTATTTACCAATATATGAAAAATGTCCTTATTCCCCTAAAATAAACAGAATTTCCTGTTCTTATAAAACATATAAAATCTTTTGGAAGCCAGCTGCAGATGGAGATATACTAATTAATATTGATCTTGGTATGCATGTTTCAAGAGTTATAGACATTCTTTTCATCTAAAGACTCTGCAAATAAATACAAACTTCCAAACAGTTAAAGTGACTCAGAACAAGACTCATGGGAGTTTTGAACTTAATGTAGCTTGAAACTGACTGAAAGATATGCTCCAAATAGCTTTTAATAGCTGGTATTTATTGCACCATGTTCATCTTTCTCTTACTTAAAACTATGCCACTGAACCTGTAGCCTTCTTGTGCTATGATCAGATTTCAAGAGTCAAGCCAGATCAGTGTTTGGATGGGAGAACTTTAAGGAATACCTCAAGTACTGCAGACAATGGCATCTAAGATTCAGCATGTATCACTCTTCCTTCTGACTCAGCACTAAACCAAAGCCTGATGCTAAGGGGTACTGTATTGTTACTATTTCTGTTCTTTGGAAAAAACTGAGGTTCTTTGAGCAGTTATCAACATGAATTCCCCTTCTGGTGTACATGAACCCTGTGTGTGCAAAATTGGATTGTTTTGAATAGCAGTGTATAATGTAGCAATTTTATAGCTGCAGTGCAAGACACAAGAGGGGAGTCACATGGATAATGAAGACAATTTTAAAAGCATAGGGGGATGTTTTTCAAAGGTGACAGGTGCCTCGAAGGAAAAACTCCACCTAGAAGTAGACGGCACAATAGAACCCATCTGCTTCCACAAAGGAAAATTCCAGAGGCACTACATAATCCACTATGCAAGGAGCTCAAAAATCTGCAGAGCAGGGGTATCATAGCACCTGTAGAAGCCAGTACAGCCTGAATAGAAAGCATAGTGGTGATAAAGAAGCCATCAGGCAATTTACGTATCTGAATACACCCAAAACCACTGAACCTGACATTGAAAAGATGCCACTATCCACTGCCCACAACTTTCCAAAGCCAGAATCTTTATAGTCTGAAGTGAGGAATGGGTTTTGGCACATAAACCTGGATATAGAGTACAGCATGTTGATAACCTTTGCAACACCATTTAGTTGCTAGAGATGGCTGTGCATGCTGATGGGCATAAGCCTAACATCAGAGGTGTTCCAGAGAAGACTCACCCAAGCACTAGAAAACTGCCTGGAGTGAAAATAGTTGTGAATGATATCCTCATAGGTGAAGGGAGCAATGATACAGAAACTGAAAGAGATCATGACAAAAAAACCTACAAGATTTTCTACAATGATGTAGGGCGGGGGCTGGCAACCTCTGGCACGCGGCTCACCAGGGTAAGCATCCTGGCAGGCCGGGCCAGTTTGTTTACCTGCCGCAGCGGCAGGTTCAGCTGATCGCGGCTCCCACTGGCTGTGGTTTGCCGCTCCGGGCCAATGGGGGCAGCAGGAAGCCATGGCCAACACATCCCTCGGCCCGTGTTGCTTCCTGCAGCCCCCATTGGCCCGGAGCGGCGAACCGCGGCCAGTGGGAGCCGCGACTGGCTGAACCTGCCGATGCGGCAGGTAAACACACTGGCCCGGCCTGCCAGGGTGCTTACCCTGGCGAGCCGCGTGGCAGAGGTTGCCGACCCCTGATGTAGGGTCAAGAACAAAAAACTCAACCCATAAAAAAATATGACTCAAAGAGCATGACATTCAATGGACCTCTGCTCACTGAAAGAGACTGAAAGCTGAGCCCAACAAGATCAAGGAAGTCAGAAACATGCCAGCTTCAGTGAATGTGAAAGAGGTACAGCGTTTCATAGGAACGATAAATTTTCCAAGTTCCGTCTACACATGGCTGCAGTTTCTGGCTGGGCCTGTTGTCCCCCCTCTCAAGTTGCTTGTCAGTCATATGTCACTGGTCGGTCAGTTGGTAGGTCACTTGTCGCTTATCACTCGTCAGCCGGAACACACATCAGCTCACAAGGCAGGATGCTCGGTGATACTCGGCAGGTCCCCAACAGCAAGCATCTGACATGTTGAAACAAATGATAACACATGTTTCTGTCCTAAAGTGCTACCAGCCAGGAAAGCCCCTGACACTCAGTGTGATGCATTGGAGAAAGAATTGGGTATAGCTCTTTTGCAGAACCAGGTAATTGCTTATGCCAGCTGAGCCCTATCAGAAGGTGAATAGGGGTAAGGACAAATAGAAAAAAAGCTTCTGGCTGTGGTATGTTGAGTGTAGTAATTCCACCAATACATCGATGACCACCCCATCGAAGGGGACAGGGCCGGTGCAAGGAAGTTTCGCCTACGGCGCGAAACTTCCACCTTGCACCCCAGCCCTGCAGCAGCCCCCTGCCCTGAGGTGCCCCCCCGTGGCAGCTTCCCCCTCTGGGGAGCTGTGCGGCAGCTCCCCAGCCCAGCTCACCTTTGCTCCACCTCCTCCCCGAGCACGCCACCCCCGCTCTAATTCTCCTCCCCTCCCAGGCTTGCGGCGCCAAACAGCTGATTGGCGCTGCAAGCCTGGGAGGCGGGAGAAGTGGAGCGGCGACCGTGTGCTCGGGGAGGGGGGTGTAGGAACACTGTAAAAAATAAATTGGGGGCACCGCTTTTTGGCGCCCCCCCAATCTTGGCGCCCTAGGCAACCGCCTAGTTTGCCTTAATGGTAGCACCGGCCCTGGAAGGGGATAGCACCTTATTAGTGCTCCAAAGAGATTACAGCACATGTTGATGTGCCTCCAGCTCTACCAGGTAGAGATTGGATGTTTTCTCAGCCACTTACCAGTTTTAGCTGACACCCTAAGCAAGTCATATATACCCAGTATTAGCGAGCTGTGGGAAGGGGCTCAGGACATTGAATCAATTAACTATCCATTAGCTTCACGGTCTCCCTGTTTCCACAATGAAACTGTTGGAAATCAAAGACTACAGAAAAGGACATCCAGCAACAGGCAGTCAAGAGAGCAATACTAGCAGGATGTCCAGAAGACAAAAGCCAAGTACTGGTAGGAGCAGAACTATATTTTCAAATTAAAGATGAGCTGAATGTGGAGGATGGAATCATATTTCAACAACTCAGAGCTGTTGTCCCCACTTCATTATGTAAGGATGTCATGGAAAAGAAAATGCCTCTCACCCAGGGCCGGCTCCAGGCACCAGCCCACCAAGCATGTGCTTGGGGCGGCACCTGGAGGGGGACGGTGCGGCACTGTGCTCCGGCCCGAGAGCGGAGCCGCAGCGGGCTCGCCGCCCTCCCCCCAGCGCTCTGGCCGCCGGGGAGAGTGGCGAGCCCCGGCCAGCTCGCCGCCCTCCCCTCGGCGCTTTGGCCGCCGGGGAGAGCGGAGCCGCAGCCGGGCTCAGCGCCCTCCCCTGCCGCACTCCCCGCGGGGGGCGGCGGGAGGCTTTTTTGCCTGGGGCGGCAAAAAAGCCAGAGCCGGCCCTGCTCTCACCTGGACATTGGCAGCTATCAGACAGGCTTGAGAGTGTGTTTCCTGGCTGGAAATAAATACACAACTCTGCTCCTTGATAGAAGGGTATGATGCCTTCCAGTGGTGTGATAACCACCAGCCAGGGCCGGCCTTAGGTACGGGCGAACTGGGTGAAAGCCCAGGGCGCTGTTATAAATGGGGCGCCTCGGGAGCAGGGGCGCCTCTCCCCCTGCTGCTCTGCTGGCATCTGCAGCCCCGCGGCTCCTGCCCTCTGCCTTGGAGCTGCCCCTGGCCAGCTGCTCCCAGGAGCTTCCTGTCCGCTATACAGAGTGGGGAAGGGTGTGGGGAGGATTGGTGATATCAGGGTGTCCCCTGCCTCCCCGCCCATGTACCCCATCTCCGCAGGGTGGGGTGGGTGTACAGGGCTCAAGAGTGGGATGGAACTGCTGGTGGCTTCTGCTGTGTCTGAACGAGCTTTTCTTCAGACTGGTGTGTGCGGCTCTCTTAAAGGAGCAGCACATGGTCTCTCATACACTCCCCCAGCTCTCACACTCTGTCTCTTTCACACTCACCCCCAACACATACTTATATTGTTGTTATTGTTACTTGTTGGTACTTCCTGCAATGCACATATATTCTCTGTAATTTTATTCTTTCAAAGTGCTGTTTTTGTTTTTTGACTGGTCTGTGCGTTTCACAATTTTATTTCTCTCTTATACTTAAATTTAATTCTTTGAGTGATGAGTTCTAAAATGCCGAACCTGGCTGGAGTAATTATCATTATTACTTTTATTACCACATTGTACTTCATCATTCATTATTTAAAGTGGCATAATCAAATAATAGTATCCTCCTAGAATGTAACTTTAGCAGTGCCAGTTTAAAAAAAAAACATCAGCTAAATGGATAACTTTAGACACTGGGCAGATGAAGGTTGCCTATTTTCAACTTGTATTTTTAGTTATATCTGTAAAATAACTTAAAATTTGCTTGAAAATAAATGCATTTCCAACTATGATACCAATAGCAATGATGGAGTCAAATATTAGTGAGTCACATACGTGATTGTGGTTGGTAAACATAAATGCTAAAATAATTAGAAAAATAGCTTCCCTTTCTTAATAAAAGAAAAAAATAATCAGATATGTTAAAATTATGTTTTTAGTGAAAAACAATTGACTAAAATAGAGTGGATAATGACAGTAACACAGAGTGTGTGTCTGTTAGAGAAAGTAAGCAGATTTTATTTATCTCTACTAAAGATAGTGTACGAAGTATCAAACGTGTGTTTCTCATATCTGTGTTAAAGCTCCAGCACGGATATCTCAAGGCTTGGGACTGGGAATACAGCAAGATACTATCTCCTGATTGTTCTAAATTTATATATAAACTTTAAAGATTTAATTGGCGTTTGTATATATTTCTTTCTTTATATAACAATTAGAGTGCTCCTGTCAACTAATTCTTAAATTATTATATGCAAAAAACCTAGAGTTTCCAGGTGCCTAAGTAGTCCCTAGACAGGGCTGGCTCTGGCTTTTTTGCCGCCCAAGGCAAAAAAGCCTCCGGCCCCCCCCCGGGGGGGGCTCGGCCCACCCCCCCCGCCGCCCCAGCGCCGGGGGCCCCGCCCCCTCCCCCCCCCCCCGGCGGCCGGGGGGGGGGCGCGGGGGGGAGGGCGGCCAGAGTGCCGGGGGGAGGGCGGCGAGCCCGGCTGTGGCCCCGCTCTCCCCGGCGGCCGGAGCGCCACGCCGCCCCCCTCCAGGTGCCGCCCCAAGCACCAGCTTGGGTGCTTGGTGCCTGGAGCCGGCCCTGTCCCTAGAATCATGGTTAAAGTTTCCTCCAACCCCCCAAAAACTGAAATGGCGCCCCGGTGAGACAGGAGTGACCAGAGGGCTGAAGGAAGGCCGTGGGCTCTGGCAAGATGCAGCTACTGTGTGACAGCGCGAAGCCCACCTTGAGCCATATGCCTGTTCTTTCTCTACTGAGGGCTGCTCACCTCCTCCCCATATTGTATTGCCCAGTGCAGCAGTCTGGGATCTGACCTTGTCTGTGAAGACCCAGGGGAGGGAAAAAAAAAAAAAAACAAAAAAAACAAAAAAAAAAACACACCGCATTGAGTACTTCAGCTTTTTCCACATCATCTGTCACTATGTTGCCTCCTCCATTTAGTAAGGGTCCCACACTTCCCTAACTTTCTTCTTGTTGCTATTCTGAAAACAATATTTCTAGAATCAAAGAAGAGAGCTCATACCACAAACTTTCCTCAGAATACATGGATCCTCATTTTTGGCATATTTATTTATTTAGATGCATCTAAAAAGTGTCATCCACATCTGTGTGTATATGTAAAATAATAACAAATACATTACAGGAATTTCTGGTGTATCATTTTGGCAGATTTACAGCTTCTGGCCTGTAGCTATCCACAGGATTACACAGCAGTGAAAGCTGCAAATCTCTGAAGAGACCCCTAGTTATCCACTTGCTTTTACAACATGCTGTGTTAATCATTAAGAATTCCCAATTGTACTGACTGGCTTCCTGTGCTAAATTGCTTGTAACATACTTTAGCTGGAGAAAATAGGGTTTTGAGTAGCTTGGTCCACTTTATCCTACTGCTTTTAATTAAGTCTCATACTAGTTCACACAATTCATCCTAGAGTCCCTTAATGAAAACAAAAAAATTGATATGGTGAATATGTGGAAGAAAAGTGCAGAAAAAATGAAGACATTTAATTCTTTAGTTTTCTCAAATGTCATGTATTTTAAATATTGTTGTAGCCATGTTGGTCCCAGGATATTGGACCTGGTTCTGTTGGTGAGAGAGACAAGCTTTTGAGCTTACACAGAACTCTTCTTCAAGTTTGGGAAAGGTACTCAAAGAGTCACAACAACATACAAGATGGAACAGATTGTTTAGCATAAGTAGTTAACACATTTCAAATGTCAGAGGGGTATCTTTGTTAGTCTGTCTCTGAAAAAACAACAAGGAATCATTGTGGCACCTTAGAGACAAATGCCCAAATAAATTTGTTAGTCTCTAAGGTGCCCCAAGGATTCCTCTTTGTTTTTACATATTTCAAGAGATCATTCAAGGTGAAGTGGCTTGTTAACATCTTTCCAGTCTTAGGGGGGGAAAGGGAAAAAAAAGATGGGGATGGGAGTTAAGTGGGTTATAGTTTGTTGTAATAAACCATAAATCTAGAGTCTCTATTCAATCCATGATTTTTAGTATCTAGCAAAGTTATGAATTTAAGCTCGTAGGCTCATCTTTTGAAGGTGTTTTGCAAGTTTCCTTTGAGGATGAGGACTGAGAAATCAACTATTGAGTGATTGCTTTATGAAAAGTGTTCAGGCAGAGGTGTTACGGTGTTCTTTTCTTTTATCATTTTTCAATGTGAGTTCATTTGAGAGCATAATGATTGTCTGGTTTCACAGACTGTCTGTGGGGAGCTTGCTTCTGATGATGAGCTTGGAGAGGTTGGGGCATTGTTTGAAGGCCAGAAGAGGGGGTCCAGGAAAGATTTCTTTCAGGATGGGGTCCCCATCAAATATGGGTTGTAACTGTTTGATGATACTCTGTATGGGTTCCAGTGTGGGGTGGTAGGTAGTAACCAGAGATGCAATTGGAGGGGATTTTATTTTTGTATTGAAGCAGTTTCTCTTGGGGTATTCGGGTTGCCAGTTCCATGATGCAATCTACTTCTCTGGTGGAGTGTCCTTGTTTGGTAAAGGTGGTTTTAAGTGTGTTAAGGTGTATATACTGCACTTTCTCCTTGGAGCATATTCTGTAGTATCTGAGTGGCTGGCTGTAGATAACAGATTTCTTGGTGTGTTTGGGGTGGTTACTGGATCTTGAAGGTAAGTTTGGTGATCCATGGGTTACTTGTATATAGTTGTCTGTCAGGCTCAATTTTTGAAGCTGATCCTGGTGTCCAAGAACTTGATGCTATTGAGGGAGTGTTCTAGAGAGAGTTTCATTGATGGGTGGTGATTGTTGAAAAATGTGCAAACATTCAGAAGATAATGCTGTCATTAGTAGTAAAAAGGGATGGGCTCTTAAAAAAAAAAATCCATGCCTCAGTTTTCCCATTTATAAAATGAGGATGATAAAATTTACCTATTTCACAGAGTTGTTAGGCTAAATCCATTTAATGAACACTGAGATCTTTACATGAATGGCACTATATAAATGCAAACTAAACAAATAAGCAAAAATCAGATGCATCAGAAGTTCTTTTAAAGTATATACAGTAGTTTACCTGTCAAATGAGTGAGGAGGAGTTGGAAGAAGGCTGATCATGATTAAATGACCTTTACATTTGCATCTGTAATTTTGCATGGTCAGTTATGAGTAGTTAGATGCCCAACCACCTGATTTGCAAGCAAAATTGATGTTAGTAGTCACAGCTCTACAATTTTGTGCACAGAAAATTGTAAGTACAATCTGGAGGCAGAGATGAGGCAGCCTATAGGGATGTTTGTTCCACTCAAAACACTTTTCCAATAACTAGTTTCCAAGACTAATTTTATTCCTTTGATGTATGGATCAGACATTGCTCCCAACAAATAATCTTCTCTGAACATTTCACTCCATTTAGAATTAGCACATAGTTTGTAAGCTGTATCTGTATATAATGCAGGGGCGGCTCCAGGCATCAGGCAGCAAGCGCGTGCCTGGGGTGGCAAGTCGCGGGGGGCGGCCTGCCGGTCACTGTGAGGACGGCAGTCAGGAGGCCTGCGGGAGGTCCGCCGGTCCCACGGTTTTGGCGGTAATTCAGCGGCGGGTACGCCGAAGCCACGGGACCGGCAGATCACCCGCAGAAATGCTGCTGAATCCGCGGGACCGCGGACCGCACACAGGCATGCCACCGAAGGCTGCCTGACTGCCATGCTTGGGGCGGCAAAAAACTTAGAGCCGCCCCTGATATAAGATTGCAGATTCTGCTTGGCTTTCACATTTATCATTTTCTTGATAAATGGCAATAGTTGACTTTTAAGATGGTTCAGCATCAGCATTGTGTGTCTAAGCATTTACATCTCAGTTGGGTAAAGAGAGGTTATTAAAATTAGCTATAGGACTTCAGTAGTTTGGAGACTAATACATTGTTGTTCATTGTGTAACTGATTTCAAATGGTGGTCTCATCCTGTCCTGATGTTTTAGTAGTGACAACAGCAGGTGAAATACACATAGCTTCCTATTATCCTTTGTTAGGATAATATACTTCATGAAATAGCTCAGATACTGCAGTGATGAGTACACTATCAGAACTTACATAGAATAGAATAATTAATGTATATATCACAAGGTGCTCTTGCATATACTATAATATTAAAACAGAAAATATTTCTATGACAGCCTTAGAAAATTTTTATCCTGTATAACCTTACACCTAACAAAGCATGAGTAACAGGGCATGGTGTATAATTGCATTGTTGACCATTAATAGGGTTCCATCCATCTGTCTAATAGTTTCTATTCAAGAATACAGTCATTTTATTACAGCCATTTAAAAACTCATGGTTCCTTCCCAGGCTCATTCTGGTATGATAACATACAATTTTACCTAAGTAAAAAAAAAGTAGTGTGAGAAAAATAAAATTCTTTCCATTCTTTTGGGTTAATTCTTTTGCTATTAAACAACAACTTATGACTGGTTTGCAAACTCAATAGTCTTTCAAAGTCTGGGAACTGAATAAAATGAAATTTGAATTAATCTATTAATACGGTGACAAAGTTCCTCCTCTATCTTGGTGGGTCCTGCGCTTATTGGCGGATTTTCTTGCCTCAGAGATTCACCATGTGGGTTGGGGAACAGCCCAGAGACCTTTCCCTCTGGAAGAACCCACAGTCCAGGTCAATTGGGAGGTTTGGGGGGAACCCAGGCCCGCCCTCTACTCCGGGTTCCAGCCCAGGGCCCTGTGGACTACAGCTGTCTATAGTGCCTCCTGTAACAGCTGCATGACAGCTACAACTCCCTGGGCTATTTCCCCATGGCCTCCTCCAAACGCCTTCCTTATTCTCACCACAGGACCTTCCTCCTGGTGTCTGATGACGCTTGTGCTCCTCAGTCCTCCAGCAGCACACCCTCTCACTCTCAGCTCCTTGCACCTCTTGCTCCCAGTTCCTCACACTCACACCACAAACTGAAGTGAGCTCCTTTTTAAAACCCAGGTGCCCTGATTAGCCTGCCTTAATTGATTCTAGCAGCTTCTTCTTAATTGGCTCCAGGTGTCCTAATTAGCCTGCCTGCCTTAACTGGTTCTAGCAGGTTCCTGGTTACTCTAGTGCAGCCCCTGCTCTGGTCACTCAGGGAACAGAAAACTACTCATCCAGTGACCAGTATATTTGCCCTCTACCAGACTCCTGAACCCCACTGGTCTGGGTCTGTTACAATACCTTTTGGATCTATTTAAATAGCTCTCTAAATACAGAAATATCAAATCTGAACAAACTGTCAATTACCAATTCCATTAATGTCAGTTTAATATGAGGTAGGCAAAAGCATATGAGAGGAATAGTCCTGCTTTCCTTGTACCCTAATTTCTACTGCAGTAGCTGGAGGCATAACTCACACTCAAACAAAGGAGGGAGCTACATTCTCTAACTGCTCTCAGGCTATGTCTACACCACACAGCTTTTAGTGACATGGCTGTGTTGTTAAAAGGTGCGCAGTGTAGCCGCTGTTTGTCAGCAGGAGAGAGCTCTTCTGCAGACAAAAACCTTCCACTCCCAACGAGCGGCATGAGCATTGTCAGCAGGAGAGTGTTCCTGCTGACAAAACGCTGTTCACACCAGCACTTGTCGTCGACAAAACTTTTGTCTTTCGGGGGAGGCGGTGTTTTTTAAACACCTCTGAAGGACAAACGTTTTGTCTTTCACTTCCAGTGTAGACGAAGCCTAAGTGGTAGCGATGGCATCATTCTTTGTAGGAGAAATGCAGAACTCTACACTCAGGTTTTGGCAGCAACTGAGAGATATTAGAGGTGTAGTTAGGGTGACACTCAGGAAGACTTATAGACTTTGTCTATGCTTGGATTTGGGTGGGGGAGTGATTCCTAGCTTGAGTAGATATACTTGTGCTAGTTGTCACTGAGTTAGCACACTAAAAAGAGTAGTCTATCTATGGTAGCATGGGCTATCTGCCCAAAGTAGAACCTGCCTGGACCCCATAGGCAGATACTCAGAGAGCTAGCACATGCTGCCACTCACTGCTGCCCATGCTCACAGCTACATTACTATTTTTAGTGTACTAACTTGATGAGAACTAGCACGAGAACGTCTAGTAGAGCTTGGAATTACACCCCCAGCTGCACATAGAGAAGTAGACATAGCGTGTACTTTTTAAAACCACACATACAATAGCATGTCTAACTTGTGTGCAGATTTACAGTGATTACATATACAAATCAGGTATCCGCATGGGCAAATGGCTACATAGATCCATAACTGGTTATTTGTGTATGCACACAGTCATAACTACAATTGTATACTGATAAGTACATACGATAAGGACTGAAAATCAGGCTTACTGTGTACATCTGCTGGCTCAAAGTAAACACTTGGGCATAGAGAGTCTCAGCTCTGGTAAGTTTTCTCTTGGCACAGCAAAAGGATAGGGGTCTTTCAGTGAAACTGTTATGGCTTCTTGATTCTGAGGACAGACCTGTGCTGGCCCTAGACCCTTTCTCTTGGCATTGTTCCAGCTGAGGAGGGTCAGAGTACAATGTGCTCTTGCCACAATACCCGGCATATGTTCTATAATCCATACTAGATCCAGGTGGGGATGATGGCACAGGAGTTGGGTATGACAATGCTGTGCCAGCTGAGAACTCACCTAGGCTAACAGAATTCTTATCTGGCCAGGTCCAGCTTCTTTCCATTTCCTGTGAGCTATCAGACTGCTGCAAAGGTGCCAGAATGCAGTAAAGACCTGTACTCTGATAGCAGCAACTGGGACTGGATGCTGGGAATGGATTTGGGTGTAACTGATCTATGATTTTATTTGTTTGAAGTTTCAGAGTTGGCTTTTGAGAATATTCCTGTTTCCCATTTGGTGGTTCTTTTTTTATAGAAAAGATAAGAAAACCCCCAAGTTATAATAATATTCATTTTATGTATGACACTCCAAGCTTTGCAGATGTTCTAAGAGCATGTTAAACTATAACATCTTGGCTGCTCTCTGGTACTTCATATAAATTCATTGAAAAAATCATTTAGAAAATATTTATTTGCTTTTTCTTTCTTTAGGATAAACTATTTTGTAATTTACATTTGATAAACTGCAGTTAGTTATACTCAGGCTTGAGCTCTGTTTTTCCACAGTGCAACATTCTACTTTTAAAAGTGACAGCTGAAAGGGGAGATTGATCAAATGCATTAGTGTGCATTTCTGTCCTACCTACAAAAAATAACAAATGTTCAAAAAACCATCAGCAAGTGATGACGTCAAATTTTTGTATTGCAGGAGGCTGGCAAATACCAACATAAACAACAGTAAAGAAAAACCTCTATTTGTTGTCTAAAGTAAGTTTGAATATATAAAACAGGATTACATATTCAGTGTCATATGGAAGTGAGGTCTGTGCATTCAATTCTACTGTCTGATCAAGAGAGGAAATCAGAGAAATAATTGTTTGATGTTTCAGGGGCAGATTAGTTGAAAAATTTGCCTTTGCTGTCGCTATTGGCAGATAAGCAATTTTTCTTTTGGGGGCAGCTGTCCTGCAGGCGAAGCACTTTATGGGGGACCACTGGAGATAACATTCTGTGAAGACAATATCTCCTTGCTGTTCCCCTGACATGTGGGTGTCTGTCTTCCTTTCCATCCCTTCTAACACTCTAACCCCTATTGTCTCCGCCACATCTAATTCCTTTATTTGAATAGTTGATTATAAGTTAGCTGAACTCACATGTTGTCACTGTATTATAAATCTTCAGGAAAACTTTTGGCTGCATTCAAGGGGAGAATATTTTAGAAGAAAGATTTTAAAATAGAGCTGTGTGGTTTCTGAAATAAGAAACATAGCAATCTGTAAAGCCATTTGATTATAAAAATTATCTGCTTCTTGCTATTGCCCAATCTGCTAATTAGAGTATCAAAAATAGAATTAAGTGAATCTATACTATCCATATATATTTGCCATTTCCCAAACTATAGTTTGGGGTTTTTTTGCAGCGTTTTCTACCATAATAATAAGGGAAAAAATGAAAGAAGTCATTATTGATGCCCAGGAAATTTGGATTTCTTGATGCTAATAGCTAGCATAGGAGATCTTAGAAGTTGAATTGCTTAGTGGTTATTCTTAGATAGTTTTCCTTGTAGTCTAGAGCATAGTGAAGGCTCTCAGTGGTGGGGTATCCAGCCCACATAAAGACCGAGCAGGCTAAAAAGGGTCAATTAACCTGAAAGGCTGCACCTGGAAGAGCCAGAGACTGATAAAGCCTAACAGCTGATGAAGCCCAGTGGGGGGGAGGGGGAGAATGGGTAGGCTCATATAGAGAGAAAGTTGGTAGTAAGAGATGGCTGTAGGAAGGAGTGTTGGCTAGAAATAAGGAGGATGTTTAGGTGGGGAGTAAGCCATGGTATCCTGCTTTTGACTATGGATTCTGGCAAGAACTGAAAAGGGAGGTGAAGTAGCTTCAGGAAACAGAGGAAGCTTGAATGGTAGCTTAGAGGTGGGCTAGACAATAGGGAAGAAAAATACGAAAGAGCCCAGAGAAACAGTAACAAGATTGGAGCTTGAGCAGACTGTGGCTGCAGAACATAGGGTCTCTGGGCTAGAACCCAGAGTAGGGGGTGGACCTGGATTCCCCTACCTGCTTCTGGGAATGTGGCACAGAGTGGATAGTGAATCAGAAGACTGCCTGAGACAGTTAGTCCAGTGGCATTTTGTTACCCTGGAAGGGGAGGACTGTTGTAACCTGGGCTGAGTCACAAAGAGGCAGCAACCTGTGTCCAGAGAGAGAGAGTGGAGTGAGCAATTGAAGGAGGAGGTATCAAACTAGTCAAGAGCTAATCCTCAGATGAGCCACCAGGAGGATCCTCAGGGGGTGATTAGCAAACCCTGTTACTCTCCTCTTGTGCCATAAAAGTTGATTGACATGACTGATGAAGCGGTTTCATGATGTGGAGAGATCAGTGTCCTCACTACATCTAAGTAATCTATGATTATTAGGATAGAAAGAACCACTTCAATTTAAATAAGAATTACCTTAGACCTTGGCCCCAAAACAATCGTGTGTGAGGTTCATGTAATTTTATTTATTGATTTATTTTCATATACCTCAGCTGTACTTCATTTAGTCTAGGGCAGGGAGTGGAAATACTACCACAGTCTGATCTCTGCTCTGCCTCAAACCTGGCTGGGATTAATCCAAGGTATTGGCAGTGACCAGGTGAAACTGGAGCTGGCTGTTTACTCAGTTAGATGACTAATATTTCAGTGGCTTGCTCAGAAATGGGACATTAGATTTGGTACTGGTTTGTGAGGTTTAATCAAGGACCAGCTGAGTTATTGTGTTCTTTGTGGTAGATGGCAGATTTAATCCACAAAGGAAATGTGGATAATATTTTAGTGAAGGGCATCTAGAGCCCTAACTATCATTTACCAGCCAGGAGGAACATTGATCTGAGGAGTCTTATGCTTCCTGTTAGGATTTCCTGTTGTATGAAAGGCCAACATGAAGGAAGGCAATGTGTCATTCAGCAAGAGATTCCTGGTGTCATAAGAAGCTCTCTTGAAGCCTTGTCTGTGAAGGTGCAGGTATTCTCTGTATAGTAGACTCATAATCCATGGTGGTGAGACAATCTTGGGTCAGGTTGGAAGCAATCTAGGTTGACAAAATGATTAATAGTCCAGAATAGTTTATCAGGAGATCATTTTGTGGCCTTGGTGATAGAGGTATGTAAGAGGGACTTGCGGGGTGGGGGTGAAGAGGATAGAAGAGTAGGTTAGCAAGTACTCCTTGGGCCAAATTTTTCTATGTTATCCATCAGCTCAGAAAAGCAAGAATTGTTCATTTTTCTTTCTCCTGCTATTTCTGATATACACCTAAGAACTACAGTGTTCTGTAAAGGCACTGGAGGAAAGGATGATTCAGAGCCAGAGTAGCGGCGGCAGTAGGCAGTGAGTGATCGTAGCTCACATTCTCTTATTCCTTGCTTTTTTCCTGTAAGTGTGTTTTGAAATTTACCTGGATCAATCAGCATAGGGAGTGGACCTTGATAGCAATCTCTCTCTTCTCTAGAAAGTTCTGATCTCTGCCTGTAGTCCCCACTGGGCAGTTATTCAGCACTGTCTCAAACGCACAAGTGCCATACTCTAAATATCACCATTACCTATCAGAAGGCACTGAAACTCTTAGTCAGTAGTGTGACTAAAAAAAACCCACACAAGCTGTGCAATCTATATGGGATTGTGAACAAAATGTAAAAAGCAAGATATAATGAGAATTGTCTCCGGAAATCAAAACGATCAGAAAGTGTAGGAAGGCAGCACAAGCTTTGAGTGATTAGTTATCTGCCAAGTAAAAAATAGCAAAAATTAAGATCTGAAGCCAGTATAGCACATGCTGGTATAAACATGCCTGTACATTAGTGACACTATGAAACAAGGCCTAAAATTAAGCTGTTTTTGAAATATAAAATTATTCTACCAGTAAATTGTTATGGTCACTTGTATCTACAAAATTAATTCACCAATCAGCAAAAAGGAATATGGTATGTCAGAATCAGTTTGCAGTTCAGATTGTAGATTAATAACAACTGAATTTATATTGGCACTTAACTAAGATTTTAGCCATGAACTTTCCAAATTCTTTGCTGGAAATTACAACATGTTGCCCCAAAAAACAGGTTTTGAAGAGCTCCTATAATAACCTACCTATTGCCCCCTTAATCTGTCCTTCTGAAGGTATGGGTCTGCAGAGTAGCTAAGGAAACCCTTGGAGGACACGGATAAAGCCTTCCAATAAGTGATTGACACAGACTTTGTTTTGAAAAACACTGCATCTTTTTATTAATATAACTAATAATCCCTAATAGAGTAATCTAAAAATAAAAATCAAACCCAAATCCCTTATTGCAAGTTAAAGAGCATTTAAACTGCAATATCATATAGTTTAAATCAAGGGTAGTCAATTATTTTTTGTCACAGTCCAAATTTCTTAGTCAAGGTATAGTCAAGGTCCAGACTCCGGAGAAAATAATAATAATAATAAATAAAAATATTTTGGGGTCTGTTCAGAAGCGTCTGGTGGTCCAGATTTGGCTTACAGTCCACCTATTGACTACCTCAGGTTTAAATGATCCTAAGTGGTTGCGCTCTGTTACAGATGGCCAATCTGCAACAGATTGCTGACAACAGTTCTTAAATTGTACTTTGTTTTACATATGTGAATTACAATTAACATACACACATGCATCTCAAGCATACACATACTAACACAAATTCTACACTATACTATCCTAAACTATAACTAAAACTGGTAGGTTACTCTGTTCTGTTGTCTGCTGCTGCTGCCACCATCTGCTCTGGTCAGTCAGATTCACTCCAATCTTCTAGCAACTCCTCACATCTCTCCTGACTTCTCTCCTCCAGGAGCATCTCATCTGCTCTTCTCTTGACTGCTGCTCCTAACTAACTAACTCCCTGCTAACACACTCCTTTTATACTGTCCCATTGCTATCAGATCTATACTGCACATTCTGTCTTATCAAATCTCTTCTGCACATGCTCATTGCCACATATTCTCATCAGCTTGGATCAGGGGTGGCCAACCTGAGCCTGAGAAGGAGCCAGAATTTACCAAAGTACATTGCCAAAGAGCCACAGTAATACATCATCAGCCCTCATCAGTTCTCCCCCCCCCCCCGCTCCCAGAGCCTCCCACCCACCGGCAGCCCCGCCAATCAGCACCTCCCCCTCCCTCCCTGCACCTCCAGATCAGCTGTTTCGTGGCGTGCAGGAGGCTCTGGGCGGGAGAAGTGAGTGCACGGCAGGCTCAGGGGAGGGGATGGGAAGGGGTGGAGTGGGGGCAGGGCCTGTGGCAGAGCCAGGGGTTGAGCAGCGAGCATTCCCTGGCACATTGGAATGTTGGCACCTGTAGCTCCAGCCCCAGAGTTGGTGCCTATACAAGGAGCCGCATATTAACTTCTGAAGAGCCGCATGTGGCTCCAGAGCCACAGGTTGGCCACCCCTGGCTTGGATGCATGCCAACGTTATCTCATTGTTGGATGCCTGACAAATACTCAGCACATGCTCACTGCTATTGTTTAACTTGGCTGAAGTGGCCTTTGAGTGACCTCAGCCCACTCTCAGTTGTGAAGTACCATGTGACCCAGTGTCCAATGGTACATGACCTAGGGTTTCGAATGGTGGAGAGACTTCTGCTTATTTAAATGGAAGCCAGGCACACAAAATGGAGTTTGAGGAATTTCTCTGGTATTGAACAAAATATTTAATAAATATGACTACTGTTTTTCCTGGCACAACATTGTTGCACATATTAATTATATAAGTACTGTGCAATATTTATCAATCATAAAAGACAGGCAATAATTTGAGGATCACTTTTGTATTGTTTGGGATAAAATAATTCCAAACCCAAATGAAATTCCAAGGTCAAATTGCTGCTATGGAAAATTAAGGGCACGGTTTTGAAGTATTCTCTAGTCTGCCAATCTTAATAAAATATTCCCAAATAAAAAAAGTTAGACTAGGGTTAAGATTGAGTACTCATCAGTAATTTAAGAATAAAACTATTGCTGGGATGTTGTAATTATCCCCCAAACAACCATTACAAACCCAGGAAACTCAAAGTTAATGTCAAACTTAAATGAAATCCAAACATGTTAAGGGACAGGAGTTCACAATTAGTTCACCAAGACAACCTTAACTCTGGGGTATAGTGAAACATGAGACAGAGAATCAAATGTGCCTTTAAAAAGCTGTTTAATCTAATTTACAAACACTATAGGTGATAGGCTGCATATCACATTATCAAACCTTAAAGCAATTGATTCTCTTTAAAGATATTTTGGCTATTATTGTAATTCCTTGTTAAGACTGAAGATGTTTCAACTCAACTTTGAGGTGAATATATAACCTGGAATTAGTAAATACTCTTCTTTGTTTCTGAGCAAATCCTGTTAAAATGTTTTAGGTGTTTTCTGGATTTTAGAATTCTACAATAAATAGGTGGAAGCTAGATTGTACCTGGTTCTTTCATTGCAAAAGTTCTCTGTAGAAAAGCTTTTGGATCTTCTCTGAACCAAACCCTCAGTTTGAACTTTGGGTTTTACCCGTCCACATTCTAAGGTTGCTGAAGAGATTTAGTAATGAGCTATAAAGTACCTAATTCAGAAAAGACAGAAGGAAGGGGGGATCCATATGTTCTCCATGGGTATTGATTAAAGCAAGAATTCCTGAGTGTGTGTTGCTTATGTTATCTGAAAAGTTTTCATTGATTTCTTAGAGCATTCATGCTGATCTCTGACAACAAAGCAGTACACACTAGAGAAGTATGGCTTTGATTCCCTAAATACTAGGAGCCCAGAAGTTTAAAAAAAAAAAGATAAATCAGTGAAATCAGCAGTGCAGTTACAAAGTATGCAGTAATTTGCAAAGCATTGAATGAGGTTACTGAGTCTTCTCTTGCCTCATAAAAAACATTATGAGCAAGTCAGATTCCTTTAAGGCCAATGCAAAGTTTTATGCTAACCTTACATACTCAGATTTTTCATAAAATATCTTGCCTATCAGTCTTACGAGAAATTTTATTTGAAAAAAAAAAAAAAAAGTAAATGTTTCCCTCACCTGAGGGAGATCATTGAGGAGAACTGAATCAATGTAAAAAGTAATGCAATTCTCCCATCACCATGTGGTTTGATTTGCACTTGCAAACACAAGTAATGGAGGAGACCAAGAGACAACAGTCGGTGCATGCTGCTAGAAATACGAGCGCAGTGATTGTGCTGTTTACAACCGTTGCATGAAAACTCCTTTTATCCAACTCCATCTTTTAGCCCCTGTAATATGGTTTCTTTCCAGTGAAACTGTTCTCACCAAGGTCTCTAATTATATGTTCATGGGCAAATCTCAGGATTTCTACTTCATGTTCATTTTCCTTGACTTCTCTGTGGCTTTTAGACGTTGTTGATCATACTTTCCTCTTATCCATCCTGGGCTTCTGACACAGTGTGCTTTCCTGACTGTCTTTCTTCCTCTCTAGGTGCTCCTTCACTGTTTCTTTTGGTGCATCCTTTTTTACTAACTGACTGGTAATTGCACGTTTGAGAAGTAATAGAGAATAGCTTATATATCTGATTTAAGAAATATTACCACCACAATGTGTTAACATCTACAGTACTTACCATGATGATATGTCAGCACTTTGACTATTCTGTGCATATGTTCTATCCCTTCCACCCCGCTCTGTCTCTCTAGATTGTGAGCTCCTCATGGTGGGGGCCATGCCTGTTCTTTTTATTTGAAAAGTGCCTAATACATTCTGTGACATAAATAAATAATAATCATCATCAGGAAGCTGGCTCACATGGGGTGTTCACTGATCTTTGGCATGAGTGTTTCCTGCAAAAGGAAGGCAGCATAAACTTAGAACAGGTAGGAGTCCTGACCTACCAGATATTCTAGTATCTTTAAAACTTCCCTGATCACTGGCAGAGTGCCTCTTATCTGGCCTCATAAGAAATCCTGTAAGTTTCCTACAGTTAACATTGAATCACTTGTATGTACCATCATGAGCACATAAGAGTTTGCGGGCATGTTCGTCAACCTTTTCAGATTTACCTGTATGGGAAGATACTATATAAATGGTTGTTCGGTCTCTCTCAAACTTTTCTATCTTATGCATTTTTTGTGCAGTAATGGGTAGAACTCAATGTAGAAAATGTGGAAAAATAAAATGCTGCTTTAAATAGTGAAGTATGCCTGAAACTTAGAGGTATGCAAAAATTAGCCCTGATCCTGAAACTGAGTCTGCTAGAACAGACCACTGCTCTGGAACTCTGTCATGCTAGCAGATCCAATTGCAGAATCAGGGATTTGTCTGAAAATATCAGGACAGCCTTTTTCGTGAGATTTATGCTGTTTCTGATTCTGCTGAAAATAGCACAAGGATAGCTGTTTTCACAATGTCTTGACAGTTCTGCTTCTGATCCCAGATAAACTGGGAAGCGCTGAGCAGGGTGAAATTGAAAAGTAGTGTAAAAAATGTTAACTGGACTTTTTTTAAAAAAAATTAATGTTTAATCTGAGTTTGGGAAAATTTTGGGGTGAAAGATGGGGCTTTGTCTAATCCAGTTCACCAGGTCCGCAGTTGTGTGTTTCACAGGAATTTTCTCTTTAACTTTGTAAAACATCCAATAAAATAGATGTTTTAACTCCTCGTCGGAATCTAGCCCTCAGTAATTGAACTATAGGAAACGAAGAGCTCATTACAAGAACAGGGTGAATGAGCTGGAATTAATCATATTTAATTACATGTGCAAATGCATCGACTAGTTTAGGGTTCAAAATAAGACAGCTAATTATGTTGAAAATGCAATTGCACTGTACCCAGGCTTGCTTGATTGTTTTGTGCTCCTATTAAGTTTTCAATATTGTCTGTTGTACACTACTGGTTAAGAATGTCAAACAAAGCAAGTGCAATTATGTACCCATTTAGAAGCGCAACACGGGCACTCTGTGAAAAACGTTGCAGGTGTCCATCACAAACCCTTGTCAGCACATGAATGCAGCTTCTGTCAATGCTCAGATCGCAACACATGACTACTTATGTTTAATGCATACTTGTAACGGGCTGGCCAGTAGATCTGTGCCAGGCCCCTGTTAGCCCAGCTCCAAGTAAGGAGTATTAATTGGAGCTGGCTGGGTGTGGCTCACCTATGGGGTTAAGGAGCAACACCTGCTGGCCTAATCAGCGAGGAGACTATATAGAGCTGGCAGGAAGGAAGCAGGGAGGGGAGGAGGAACAGGAAAGGGAGGAGCCTGTAGTTCCCAGCTAGCTGGCTGTATTGAATGAACTGTATATAGACGGTAGTTGGAACAAACACTGCAAATAAAAGGGCACAGGTGCTTGCACAGAAGCAATCTCTGGCTGTTTTTTGAGAGAAGCGGGGAAGTGCACCATTACAATACTTTATATTCCTTTTTAGGTTTGGAAGGATAACATTTCAAGTGATGTTGTTAATTGTTGAAAACCCAATGAAAAACAAATTTTCTGTTATGTCCCTATTTACTGGGGGCTGTTTAAATCAAGACATGGAGAGGTATACACTTTATTGATCATAGGTAGCCACACAGCATTAACAAAAGACCTATATTTCAGGGTAAAATCTAAAGATTAACTGCAACAGTCCCTTCATTGGTTAGGAACCTGGCAGGGATATCCTTGGGACATTTCAAATTTTTTATTAGTAATAGAAATTTGTCCCTTAAGTTTTAATTTCCAGCTAGTGTATACTCTTCTGAGGAAAAAAAAAGTATTTGAAAATAAATCCTTGGCATCAATATCAATATATCTATTGAAACAGCTGAACCCTAAACACTATGATTTTTTTATATCATGTTGCCCTTCTGTAGTGTACTATGTCAGCAGGGCTCCCTTCCCATCATCACTGTTCATTAATAGCCAGAAGCGAAAAAAAATATTTCTCCATTGCACCCTATACACACTTGCATACAAGGAGAGGATTCCCAAAGCATGTTGATTTGGAAAATAGGGGACCCTTTGTTTACGGATCTTAGCCTTATTTAATAAATGCATTATTACACCAGGCTATGGTTTAAACATTGATTTCTTCATGGTTCAAAAAACACGCTCCGATTTCCTGTGACATTTGGACAAAGTCAGTGTAGCTAAAATTTATAGAGTCAGACTGCAAAACTGTAATTGGTCAAACATTCTCAAGTTCAACAGTATAGGGAACGCATGTCTATATCAAAGCATACTGGGGATCAAACTGTAAATGTAAATTCTTCCCCATTCCCTTAAATATGAAACTGCAAAAGTAACCATAATTGCTATTATGAGAAAAATGTCATACAAATTAAGGAAATGTTATAGCTTTTAGTGCCAGAATGTTCCTTAACATCGTCTCTATGGACTTAGCCCTAAATAGGTCAATAACCTTTAATGGGGAAGAAGAAATGTCAAAACTATAAAGTAGCCTTGTATCAATTTCAGTCCCTTCTGAATAATCAATTTGATCTATAGATTTGGCCATTGAAAATAAATTGGAGTCTAAGCCACTGAGATTGTTTAGTTGTTTAGAGTTAGATAAAAATGACTTATTGTTAACACCTGCTGCTAACTTTTTTATAACATTGTGTAGCTAATGTGTTCTCCTCAGAGTAAGTCAGTTGACTGGCATTTAATAAACACCTGCAATTTTCAAAGCAAACCACAACAGTCAGCTCTGTTAAGATTTGTTGGCTCTATAACGTTGTCTCCATGGATATTTCATTACATTCCATTTAAAAAAAACCTGCAGAACTATAGTGGAATTGGAAGGCACTGATAACTTTTATCCTCTCAGTATGTACTTATCACCTGGCCCCAGATAAAGCATTGCATCACTAATAGTTCATAGGAGGTTTAACTCTCTCTTTCCCAGGTAATGTAACAATGTAGAACAAAGGCTTTGGAATGAGCAAGGAATAGTAACAAGTGCATAATCAGTTATTCTATCTGGTCACTTGTAATTTTTCCAGGCTAAAGTTAGAAAGAAGTGACATTCTTGTTTCAAAATGACGGATCTCATCTCCTTTCAGTCAGGCAGGGTTTGACTTTGTAATAACAGAAAAACCCAGCAGTATTTTGTTTTGTTAGTATGTTTGTGGGTATTCTGTTTGGATGTAAACCAATACACCCTTTCACCCTGTGAAATTCTATGTATTCCAATTACTTTTTAAGCACACCCTTTGTAATAGAGACTGTTTTCTCACAAACTGTTAGTGTCAATGAACAGGAAATATGTCAACCAGACGCAATAAAACAGTATTGTTTCATTGCGTCTTAATCCATATTAGCCACGAAATACTGAGAAATAGAAAGTTAGCAAAAGTATTTGTGGAAAAAATGCTTTTGTGACTTAAGAGTTCCTGTCTCTGAAACTGAAATGCCTTTACAGGACACAAGATGAAAAACGGTCTTGTATGAAAGGACAGGGGCTCACATTAGTTTAACTGATATCCTAGTCATTAAATCACTCACCATTTTTGTATTAAAAATGCATATTGGAAAACCTAAGCAGACTGTTTAACTACTGAATGTATGCACTATCAAGTGAGAACTGTTTACTTTGAATTTATAAGAACTTATTGGTTTAAGGATGGCACCAATACAGTACCGGCCTTAGACAATCCCAGAATAGTAAATTGGTTACATGTGTAATTCAAGTTATAAATAAAACATCATACCAAAAAAACGAGGTAGAAATTAAAATCACATTTAAAGTGTAAAAATTGACAGCTTTACTTCAGCTCCAAGTCTTAGTTTTATCACTGAATTTAATGCAGTGTGTTCTGCCTAAAGTAGATAGTCAGACAAGCTAACAAACCTATTTTACTCTGATTTTGAAAGCATTTTAAAGATTTTTTTTTTAATACTATTTTAACTTGTAGGATATATGACATTGCAGTTGCACTATACAAAGCACTGCAGGGAGTACATACTGTACAATGAACTACAGTAGACAGGAAGAGTTAATCCAGCAGTGTTGTGATAGATTCTATCACAGAGTATATCAGGAATATAACTGGAACTATTCCTTAAGAAGGCTGGATTCCAATACATACTTGGACAGAGTGAAAATACACAATGTATTAGTCCGCAGTAGAGGAGTGTGGATTCTAATGAGTGCTAATGTGTTGCACACTAACTGTGGACCCTGCTGGCACGCACTATAAGTTCTCTAGTGCTCATTAATGTAGTATTGTTTGAAACAGTTAACATGGACTAGGAAATGTATAGTGCACGCCAGCAGGGTCCACATGGGCCAATTAGTTTGCATAAGAATATACACCCTGGCAGTGCGGACTAATGCACTGTAAAGACAAACCCTCAGTAGCATCTCTTAAAATATGTCTAAATGAGTCAATGGGCCAAATATTGCCCTGAATAAGTAACAATAATATCTAGGTCTCATCTAGCCCTTTTCATCAGGTTTCAAAGTGCTTTACAAAGGAGGTCAGTATCATTATCCATGTTTTATAGATGGGAAACTGAGGCAGAGAGTGATTAAGTGATTTGCCTAAGGTCACCCAACAGGCCGTTACATCCATTCAATCTCCTAGGGGCAACATGTGGGCCATTAGTCACTGTGAAGACAAGTGCTGTTCCTAATTTCTGGAGCAGCACATTAAAACACAAGTTTATGATTATAACTTACTCCAATAGTATATAGACAGCTCCTCTAAGACACCCCAAAGTTAAAGGGAAAATCAAGGACTGGCTTTTGTTCTACTAACAAGCTATTTTGACAGAGATTAGTAAAGTATAATAATTACTTCCAAATCTCACCACTGTACAAAATGAATGAAAGTACAAAGGCTGTCTCTGCCCGTTTAGACCCATCTTTTCTACACCATTAAAGTTAACAAGCAGCAGTATGCAAACCTTCAGGTTCTTCACTGTAAATCACAACAGCTGACTCTGAGGTTTATCCATTCCCAAGAAATATGTCTGTCATCTCAGCATTTGTGCACATAAAAACATGTGGTTATAGTGATAGTTGCCACATTTTCAGTACCATCAAGAACACTCTGCTTTACTGCAGTACAGAACACTCAGCAAGATCTGATAAAGGCAACCACTTAACTATAGTAATATCACTCTAACAGAAAACTGTTGGCAATGCAAGATACATTCAGCCCTGGCATAAATGGACACAGCTCCCATTGATTCCTCCTTTCTATATCTCTGATTCTTCCAGGAAGAAATTAGAGGCCTGTCTACTCTGACTTTATGTAGACACTCAGTTTAATTTTGGTGATTACAGGAGAGACAGTGTTTTTCAGATTGATGGGCTGATGTACTTTGGGGGAAGGGAACAGAAAGCATTGTTTTGCTTTTTTTTATTCAGAATATTTCTGGTGCCAGGATTTTTCTGGCAAGGTCAGATATTAAATGTCACAAAAATATTCTGTGATCAATGGATTTCAGTTGTTTTTGATATACTGTGTGTGACGTTGCACTCTGTATGATTTTATGAAAATATGCTAATGTAACTGGAATATGCTTCATGCAAAAGATCTCTTGTAAGGTATCGTTACAAAGCTTATAATCTACTGAGTGTGATCATCCTATTGTATAAATGTTCCACTCTTGTATCTGAAACTAGAAATATGAAATATAACTCTGAGGATCTATTGTAATTATGCAAAGTGTGGGCCATTAATGGTGGTTTGGAATCTTGATGGCTCCCATTAACCAGGACAATTGACTGCAGATGGCTCTGTTTTACCTGTAAGTCTTCCTTTATACATGTGTGCTGGCAAGTGGGTAATGAAGTCTTACAGTGACATGTGATCATGTCACCTGAACTGGAATCCATCTTTAACCTTGTGTCTTTCCATTGAGAAGGAGGGGGTGGGAACCCAGAGAGGGCAAAGGATTCCCGTCTTATGCAAAAGATATATAAATGGGTGGAACAAAACAAAGCGTGGCAGCCATCATGAGGAATCTCCTAGCTACCACCTGAGCTGGACCAGGGAAAGGGCTGGACCAGGGGAAAGGATTGTGTCCAGACTAGGAAGGTGTCCAGTCTGTGAAAGAAACTTATTGAGTGAGATTTTATCTGTACTCAATTGTATTACTGTATTAGGCTTAGATTTGCGTGTTTTATTTTATTTTGCTCGGTAATTCACTTTGTTCTGTCTCTTACTACTTGGAACCACTTAAATCCTACTGTCCGTATTTAATAAAATCACTTTTTACTTATTAATTAACCCAGAGTATGTATTAATACCTGGGAGGGGGGGCAAACAGCTGCGCATATCTCTCTATCAGTGTTATATAGGGCGAACAATTTATGAGTTTACCTTGTATAAGATTTATACAGGGTAAAACGGATTTATTTGGGTTTCAGACCCCATTGGGAATTGGGCATCTGAGTGTTAAAGACAAGAACATTTCTGTGAGCTGCTTTCAGTTACGTCTGCAGCTGTGGGGCAAGTAATTCAGACCCTGGGTCTGTATTGGACCAGACGGGCGTGTCTGTCTCAGCAAGACAGGGTGCTGCGGTCCTGAGCTGGCAGGGAAAGCAGGGGCAGAAGCAGTCTTGGCACATCAGTTGGCAGTTCTCAGGGGGGTTTCTGTGATCCAACCCGTCACACTGTGTTTGTAAATAAATCAGTGGCCATAACAGATTCAGAAGAAAGAGAAGCCTATGGCATATTTGGAGACTGGAGAGAAGATAGGAGTTCCTACCAGTATTAAAGTCAGTAGTCAAAAGTCTGCAGCACTTCAATGGGAGTTGTATCCTCTAATGCAATACTGAATTTGACCTGTGCCCTTTAATCTACTCCCTCTTTTCCTGCTCTCAAAGAAACCATACTCTTTTCTGTATGCTGAGTTTGTATATGGCAACAGCTTTATTTACATATAAAAAGTAACAAAGCCATTTGTAAACCAACAAGCAATCCTGTGCTATGGTGAGGAAAGCAATATAATGGCATAGATGTAGATTTAACATGGAAGGAGTAGAACTCTGCTCCCAGCTGTCAAAACCATTTTTCTCCACTTTCTCAAAGGAAGGAGTTTCATTTTGTGTGCTCTTAGGCAGTCAGAGAAAAATCTTTCAAAGGCATCTATTTTCCTTCTGCTGAAATGGGAGAGAAGAGGGCCAGATGTCTCCAACTTCTATGTCCCCTGGTCATATAAAGACAGTACTGTCACCCCGCTGTTCCCGGGTTAAAAGAAATTAGGAACTTGTGCTAGAAAGAGCTGCCTCAAAATCTGTCCAGGGTAGAGTAAGTGATGCTGGTAAGCAAGTGAATGTAGCTTGAAGAGCTAGCAGACCTTAGTCTCATCATCAGTGAGGTGTATCTGGTTTCCAACTGTCCGCACAGTTAAAAGCTTAGAGTTGACCAGCTACTGCAAAAACAGGGTTTTTACACCTTCATTTAAGGCTGGCCGGCTATTCAATTCTATCATGTTCAAAAATAGAGTAATGGGTTTGAACATTTACAAAAACAGGTTTTTGATTTCATTAATGTTTCTCTAATAACTATCCTTCAATCCAATACACAATTGCATGAAAACATTTGTATTCATGTGCAGGCAAGAGTAGATGCTATTCATTGATTATTTGCTATTTGATGCAAATAGCTATTCATCGTCGGTTATTATACTGTTTTAAAAGCTTATCATCCAACCGGAGTGCAAAAATACCATGTGAATTAAGTAACCAAACACCACAATGAATAAATGAATGGTCAAAGCAAGCAGTTCATGTACAATCTATGTACACTCTATAAACTGTTTTTCCACAGTATTCAGTTACTGCTTATGGGTAATGTATTCATTTGCTGAAACCGGATCAATTTGTAATTGCTTTGTGAAGAGGAAACAGGCTACATGTTTCATAATTTATACTTATTATTATTTACATAAATATTTATTGAATCTGTTATGTTGTGTCCACCCCCCACAAGCCCTGGAGAGGTTAAGGTGACTTAGCTGGGCCAATTAACTGCCCAGGTTGCAACTGGAGGAGAAGCCAGGGAGCATGGGTTAATTAGATGATGCTCAGCTGAATAGAAATAGGAGGTGCCTGTATAAAGCCCAGGAGCTGAGAGGGAAGTAGTCTGCAGTCGCTCCCTAAGAGAAGGGAGGTGCGTTTGGGACTACAAAGGAGGGTGTTTGGGATAGCAAACCCGGGGAGAGCCAGAAAGGTAGGAAAGACTCAGGGGAAACAGCAAGATATGAGGTAGGGTAGACCTTGACCACTCATGAGGGCATATGGGTTGGAACTCAGAGTAGAGGGTGGGCCCAGGTTCCCCTACCAGCCACTGGGGAAGTGGCTCAGACCCAGGTGGTGGAGAGCAGACTGCCTGGTATAGTTTGCCTTGAAGGACTTTGATATTATAGAAGGGGGCTACATGTTCAGTGACCTGGCTGCATGACTAATTCATGAAGAAGGAGCACCTGGAGTTGCAGAGATGGATGGAGAGACTGCCAGAGGAGGGCACAGCATCTGGAAGGAGCTAATCCCCAGAGTGGCCAAGAGGAGGCACTCTAGCAGTGAGTGGATCCCATGACTGTGTCCTTGCAATTTTAGTTATTTATTTTACCTTGAATACTGCCTGCAGTTCTGGTCACTCTATATCAAAAAAGATATTTTGAAATGGAAAAGGTACAGAGAAAGGCAAAAAAAATTATTAGGAGTATAGAACAGCTTCCCTATGAGGAGAGAGTAAAAAGACTCGGACTCTTTATCTTGGAAAAGAGATGACTAAGGGGGGGATAAGAGAGCGGTCTATAGAATCATGAATGGTGTGGAGAAAGTGAATAAGGAAGTGTTATTTACCCCTTCACATAACACAAAAACCAGGGGTCACATAATTAAATTAATAGGCAGCAGGTTTAAAACAAACAAAAGGAAGTACTTCTTCACACAACACACAGTCAACCTGTGGAACTCATTGCGAGGCGATGTTGTGAAGGCCAAAAGTATAACTAGGTTAAAAAAAGATAAATTTCATGGAAAATAGGTACATCAATGGCTATTAGCCAAGATGGTCAGGGATGCAACCCCATGCTCTGACTGCCAGATGTTGGGACTGGACGACTAGAGATGGATCACTGATGTTTGCCCTGTTCTGTTCATTCCCTTAGAAGCATCTGGCACTGGCCACTGTCAGACAGAATACTGTCTGGGTGGACCGTTGGTCTGACCCAGTATGGCCATTCTTATTGAAACACTTGTACGTTGGCTGGATAACCACTCTCCAACAATGTTTGGATGTAACATGACAGATATAATCCACTCTGGTGTTATTTGAAGTTGCCAGGAAGTAGTTTGGGAAGATACAGAACTTTAGCAGTTTGTCAGTGTGGAATAATATTTTATTTTAATAGCTAAAAGAGTAAACTCTTTATAAATCTGTCAGAGTCTTATCTTGATTTTTCTAATCTTTCACTTGTCTACAGGGCTTAAATTCAGCCAGAGCCAACCGGAGCAGAGCTCTGGTAAGTATTTTTAAACCCACGGGGCAGAAGCCCCAGCGCCATCGTGTTCCAGGATATACTTGGGGAGAACTTAAGTGAATAATATAGACAAGCCAGACTTAAGTCATGAGGTAAAATCCTGGCCTGACTGAAGTCAATTGGAGTTTTACCATTGATTTCAGACATGCTCTGCAGTGGTTGTGTTGCTTGTCAACATGTTAGGGAGGCAGTTCAGTTAGTCCTGGGCCTGATCCAATCTGCATTGCAATCAGTGCAAAAACTCCCACTGACTTCAGTAGGCTTTGCATCTGGCTCCATGTGGCCAGTTCCTAAACACGAAAGGTACTTTTGACATGTACTCTGCTGAAGGTGTTAATGTGATGTAAATTCCTATCGACTTATTTGAAACAGAGTAAATCTTTTAGTGGCTCAGTTCCAGACTTGTCTGCCTTAAATGTCATCACATGTAAATGTGAAAGCTTCACAATGAATCTGGTCTGCTATTGAAAATTGAATCCAGCTGTAGAACCTTGTGAAGGCTGCTTTATATTTATTATTGTTCAAGGTTCAATTTTTTTCATTTAATTTAAAAATATTGGCATCGTTACAGGTATGTTCATTTCTATAATGTGGTGTAACTATCATTAACAGTAATGGGTGTTACTGTCTAGGAGCAAGAAATGTAGAATAGAGATATGTACCAAGGTGCCAGCATTAATTTTAACATATGCTTATTAATCTCTCACAATAATACAGTACTTTGAAGTTAAGTGGCTTTTGCTTTTCCAGAATTTTATAACAAATAATTGCATTGCTCACCAAATCGGTGTAACAAACTGGGGTGAACTTTGACCAGTTTGTGCTGAGATTTTTATATTTTTTTCAGTAGTGCAAAAAGAATCAATAGATTACAGAATGAGCTGGAATATAAATTATTCTTGCTGTTACCAAAGCAATAGTAAGCAACTATGTATACTGTGCTGTGAGTGTGCAAAACAAATGTCTCAGCTGTATAAAGATTATATCTTACACACACACACACACACCCCCGAAAGGAGGCTAACTGAGGAAATAGTTTGAATGTTTTTTAAATCAGTCTTCATCACATTGTAAGGCTTTATCTCCTTGATAATGGCATAAGACATGTATTCAGCACGATTTTCCTAATGAAGCATGAAATTTTCCAAGCTTCACCGTATAGCTTATAGCTTCTGCTACCTTTTTTATGCACCTACGTTTATCTTCCATATGATCTGGCAGAAGGTACAGAACATATCTTCTGGACGGGCAAACTGGCTTGCCAGATCAAAACCTCTAATGCTCCAAACCCCTGATGCTCCAATTAGTGAGAAAGTTGTGGGGTTTGTTTGTTTCTTTTAATAGGCAAAGGTAGAGAATAATTTAATGATATTGTTCTAACTTGCAAGAAATTTGAACTATCCAGCTTTGATTCTTCTCTTAGCTTCTTGGCTTGAAACATAATGTATCAGTTGTCTTAGGTAAATGTAGCCTTAACTGCTTCTAATCCTTTCCTATTCATAGTGATATTTTCTTGTAATATTTAATGAATATGTAGTGAAAATTAGCAAATATCCTCTTACATGAAGTGATGTAATATCACGTCTGGTGCTAGTATTACTGTTCCAGGGAATTTTCAGCTAATGCCATGTTACTCCTAGAAGCCTCCTGTTCCAACAGGAGTTCTTCTGAATAAATTGAGGACCAATAGTTTCAAAAGTGGGAACCCAGAGTTAGGCTCCTGGGATGGGACTTACAAAAGTGACTATCAGTCTGCACAGAAAGTTAGTGTGGAATAGCTATTGCACTTCAAATTTATACCCTTGCTTATTCAACACTAACTTCTCAGGTAGACAAGCCTCTGAAATAGGTGCACAAGTCCCATAGATTTCCAATGAGATCTATGCTCCTAAAATCCCCATCCTCACTTCCAAGTCCATACTGAAGTACCTGGTTTTCAAAAGTGCTGAGCACCCAACCACAGGGCTGTCTCAAAAACAAGAATGTCCGTTGCATGAGAAATTGAGGTTTTGATATTTTTCATTCTGATGTGGAATGAAAAGATCTTCAGAAATTTTTCACCAAAAAAAAAAAAAAGAGAGAGAGAGACTCCAAAATAGTCAATGACCCAGTGGATAGGGCTCTCATCTGATTTGTGGGAGACCAAGGATCAGGCCTCGGTCTTGCTTGATTCACAGCAGGAGCCTGATCCTGGACCCCAAGCATTGGGTGCGCTCTCAATCTCTCTGTTCCACTTTATATAAACATTCATTGGATCCAGGAGAGAGACTCTATAACCTAGCGGTTAGGCAGAGCAGAGACTTGACCCTGGGTCTCTCATTTTGCAGATAAGCGACTGCCCTAACCAACAGGTTCTCTTGTTTTGACCAGAAACTCCATCCTGGGCCCGAGAAACTATTTTTGACAAATTGCCATTCTCTGATTAAAGTTCCCTAACAGCTCTTCCATCAGCTCCTATTTCACTTTTAGACCTCCTCCCACTTTTTAAATCTTGGCCAAGTTTCCTATCTCTATATTTTAGTCATTTATATAGTGAGCATCACAGTATTATCTAAGTGCTGTGATATTAGATTTGCCTATTAAACCCAGATACATGGTATTTTTATCATGAGAGATCTCAGTTCTGCAACTATGATTTGTTAATGGTAGAATTCTTATGGTTCAGAAAACATACTTGTAGCAAATCTACTGCTAATTCATACCAAAACATACTGAAAATGGGTACTTGCTTTATGATGTGAGGGCATATCCTGAGCCCTCCACAATAATTATACTTCATTATGACCAGTGCAAAGTGTTTCAGGTGTGAAATAACCCACAGTGCCAACTAATATATGAGCTTTTATTTGGCACTGGAGACGCATCTCTCTTGTGGCAGCACTAGGGTAATTATGAAGTACCTATTCCTATATTTATATGCTTCCCATTTTGTATTTATAGTTTTCTTTTGTGTCCAAATCTATAATTTACTTCAATCAGTCACTGAGACGTTGTCCTATGGAGAATAAATTAGGGCAGATTTTATACTGGTGAGCATGTGAAAATAATCTATGATGCATATGAGTGACAAATGAAAGACTTTTCTGCCGTATCTTCATTATAAAATTGTATAATAGCTAATTTCCACTAAAGATAACACCATCAGAATAGAATATCATAATGGGTATAAATGCCACTTAACCTACAGACTTCTTTTCTGTTTCATGCTGAAACAGGGGGAATAGAATAGATGGGTGTATGAGAGAGGATGCATGGAGTTGCATAACAAGGAAAAACCAAAGAACTATGCCATAAGAAATCTAAGTATAAATGAGAGGGGTTAGTGATAAGATGGCAAGACTGCAGAAACATTGAATCAGTAAAAATTCCTGCCCATTATCATTAATCTCCTCCTTGCTAACCAATGCACTAACTTGGGCCATGGATTCTTTTTTTCTCCTTCTCTTGGAAATGTCTGCTGTTCAGCTTCTCATATTTACCGTTAACCAGGTAGGCCACAGAATGAAGTCTGAAGCATAAACAGTTAAGTTGGTGACTGGTGTTAATAGAGAACCCTGTTACTCTCTGTGGTGGACCAGTATGATGATGTCTAAAGTAGTCTTTCTGGATCTCTCATATTCCTCCTGGACCATTGCTTCCTCCAGGGGTCAGCTGCTTCTTTGTGTGTACAATTCATCCCTTCCTCTGCTGATCCTCTGGCCCCATTTCTCTCTAAGGCTACCTGAGGCTTCCCTATTCTCCCACTTATTAAAACTGAATCTAATGCTTCTGTCTCTTCCCCATGTGTTCCAACCCATGGCCTTAGCTGCTGCTACAATGCTTCCATCTTCGGAATGAAGTCTAAAATTTGTTCCGTGCCCTGGGTCCTTTACCATCTCTCTTCCTTTTAATCTACAATTAAACATAGAAATACCCATAGAAACCAGTTGACTGTAGGGTTAGGCAGAATACCACACCCAGCTTTGTGGTTGGTAACAGTCTCGGCTCAAATCCAGAAAAACACTGGAAGGCAAATTCTTGGGTTGGCAGTAGTTGGCAGAAATGTGTCAAATGACAGAGCAATCAGGACATGGGAAGCCAGATAGGGGAGATTTGTGCCAGAGAATAGCCTGTTTTCTGAGCATATATAGGCAATTTTTTTGCAGGACATTCAGAGAAGAAAGAGTCACACTGTCACAATCACTTGGTCACACTTGCAAATCATGTAGTTAAAAGCAACAATGTGTTCTGCATGAAGCTTGAAAAGTTTAGAGTTACTGGCTGGTCTGCTGCAGCTAGGGTGAACAATATACACAGTAACATTTGCGGTTAGTATGAGAGAGAAACTTGTGTGCCTGCCAGTGTTGAGTAAGAGAGGATTGTAACTGAAGGGGAGGGGGAACTCTTAAGAGTAAGTTTACTTAGAGAGTGAAGAAGAGAATTAGAGGGAGAACACATAGATGGGAGCAAACCATAATATATTTTTAATGTTTCAAAAAGGAGACCAAGTCTGTCCAAGTCAGAAACCAAACTTGGACCTCAAACTTAGACCTCAGTGCTTAGCCTTGCCATTCATCCTTAATTCGCCTCTCGAAGAAAATGCTGCTCTTGGCTAGTGTGTTTATATGTGTGTTACACTTATCTGAATGTATGTTATACAAAGAACCTTATAAAATAGTATGACAACATTCTACAGTAACAATCTAAAACATTACAGTTTACAATAGTGATACTGCAGTACTTTGGGTGGAGTACAATGGAGAATATTAATCTTTTTGGCAAGAGTACTAACATCAATGGAATTTTTATTTTAAAAAAATTCAGGTTAACTTTTGATCACATGACCAAAAAGACACACTAGTATGCATTAGGAAATAGTCCATGTGAGAACAATGAGATTCTGAATATCATTACTGATCGGTGTTCTATATGCTGTGGGTGGAGAGAACAACAGGTCTATCCCTCGTGCTCCTCAAGGCACCTTGTTTAAAATGTGGGAAAATTCAGTTTCCTGTTTCCCACAAGAAGTTTATGCAAATAGGGGGACAGGAGAGAGGGGCACTGGAAAGGTGAACATGTGGAGAAGAACCTTGGGTGGAGTAGTATGAGATGCTCTTTGCTGCCTTACTTCCTCTGAAGAATAACCCTGCCATGGAGTCCTCCTTGAACACTGCTCCAGCTAGGTGGAGAGAAGATACAATTGCTCAGAGGAAAAAATACCTCCTTCAGCTGTGGAAACTACCCCAGCCTTCTGCTTCAGAAAATATTTGTTTTGTAGGGCGATATTTTTTTGTTACACACTGAGCCTGTGAATATTTTCTTAACAGATAAGGAGAATGTGCTCTTACTGTATTATTTACAGAATGTTATAGCCACAGTCAAATGTTTTAATTTCTATGGTGGCCTTTATATTAAAAAAAACCTTTAATTACATTTAGACTATAGGATAAACATGTTCCAACATAAGAGCAGCCTTACTGAGTCATACCAGCAGTCCATCTAGTGCAGTATCCCGTCTTGTGACAGTGGCCGTTGCCAGATGCTTCAGAAGGAATGAACAGAATAGGGTAATTATCAATTGTCCAGTCCCAGCTTCTGGAAGTCAGAGGTTGAATGACACGTGGAGCATGGGGTGGCATCCCTGACAATCTTGGCTAATAGCCATCGATTGACCTGTTCTTCCTGAATTTATCTAATTCTTTTTTGAACCCAGTTATACTCTTGGCCTTCAAAACATCCCTTGGCATGAGTTCCTCAGTTTCACTGTGTGTTGTGTGACGAAGTACTTCTTTGTCTTTTTTTTTAAACCTTCTGACTGTTAATTGCTAAAAAATGTAAGACAGCTGCTATTTAATATGTTTATCACATGAGAAATGGGTCATGTTTTCATTCATCATAGGCTAGGATCAGAGGGCAGGAATGGATTGCAAAGGCAAGCATTTTTTTTTTAGACTCATCCTGGCAGTGCTTTTGAACATTAAATGATCCTATTAAACTGCTATCCCTTATGTGATGGGACATAGTTTCTTTTCACAAATCTTTAAAGTGCCCTGCTGACTATACTAACCATATAAAGATATATATACCATCAAGAGCAATCTATTTCAGAATCCTTGATATGGAAATACTTAAGCAGTACTGAGAAGGTGAGTTCTGCCTAAAAATACTTGCTGCACTCTTTGATAAAAGTCCTGAGGCAAGAAAATATTTTAAAAGTTATTCGGCTGGAAAAATCAGTCGTAATATTTCTGTGAAAAGAGTTATGCGGTATAGATGGACCTAAGACACTACAGTTACATCCCGATCTAAATTTTCAATCGTCCACTGTTCAGAAATGTTTCGGGGTGGGGGGTTGGCCCATTATAATGCTAGTAGCCAGCCAAAAATCTGATTGCAAATGTGGAGTCAGATTTCATCTGCTCCACTTCCCCAAAGTCCATCTGGGGTTTTGGTTTGGGCCTGTCTCTAGTATATACAGGTATTGTACTGTTTGAATTAAAGTGATCAAGGAGATTAAAATCCTTTATGTTCTGCCTTCAGTGATGAAATGTTGCTAACATCAATCACCTTATCGTGGTTTTTAAGTGACACTTACAAGATGTAGTAATACTACATTTTGTAGACTGCTGAGGATCACACCACTAGCTCACCAGGGAGTGAGATCTCCAAAAGGGCAAGACAGAACTAGGGACAGACACCTCAGGGACTTCTGATCCTAGAGAAAGTTTGTTTGCACCCAAGGTTTCACAAACTTTTCGGGGGGGAGGGGAGCGAGGAAGGGAGGGGTGCTGCTGTGGTCAGAGTGGATGGGTATATGCTATCTGTCTAATATATTTTATAGCTCTCTGTTTATTTAGCCCCCCTCCCCTTGCTGTAGTATCTATGTGCATCCCAAGTTGTTTCTTCTATTTTTAAAAATCTCTCACCCTTCCTCCCAGATTACATGAAAATCATTAGCTTAGTTTATAAGGGTTGTTGTTTTTTATAAGCATGAGAGAGAGAGGAGACTATCATGAGAAAGCTAAGTAAACAAAATCAGTTTTGTGTTCCATAGCTTAGGACCAGCTCATGTGAAAATTCTGTGTTGAGGATGTATTTAAAAATAAAATTCTTCTGTAAGATTTATGTTACAAACAAGCACAGCGGGCATGAGTCTTAGACAGAAAATTCTTCTTTGTATTATTTCCTCACTTAGTATTTTGCAATCGTTCACTTTTGATAGCACAAGTATTCTTATACTGCCAACTGAAAAGTATAAAGGTTTGTGAAAATAAATTGTCCTGGCACCTAAGGTTGTGGAAGTGCTCTCTAGTAGAGGGGGATGAATAATTACTTAATTCTCTTGGTATTAGCATAATGCATTCCAAAAGATTATAACTTTTCTGAATTCATTGATCATTTGGATTAACGCAGCAAAATTGTGTGTGTTTGTTTTAATTTGTACGCTGAGGATTGATCAGTTTGCTAAGGGTATTCAATGCTTGATATGTAAGCTGAATTGTTTAGCTGGTATTGGTCACACAGGTCACATGGTGGTGTTTGTTTCCTGATTGGATGAGCATAACTCTTAAAATCAGGAGAAGGGTTTGAAGAAGCTACTGTGCCTTTAATTCACTAAGGAAGCAGAACTAGGGAACTTGTAGCCTTTGTCCATCATGCCCTTGGAGATTTTGGCAAATATATTGGCATTTTGTCTTTTGGAACGGAGTTCTGCCTCCACGGATTCTTCTCCCCATACAGCGATCAGATCCAGTACCTCCAGTTCGGTACATGCTGGAGCTCTTTTGCGATTCTGGGACTCCATGGTCACCTGTGCTGATGAGCTTGCCACGCTGGCCAAATAGGAAATGATATTCAAAAGTTCCCGGGACTTTTCCTGTCTACTTGGGTCGTGCATCTGAATTGAGAGTGCTGTCCAGAGCGGTCACAATGGAGCACTCTGGGATAGCTCCCGGAGGCCAATACCGTCGAATTGCGTCCACACGACCCTAGCGAGGTCGATTTTTAGCACTAAACCCCTCGCTGGGGAGGAATACAGAAATTGATTTTAAGAGCCCTTTAAGTCGACAAAACAGGCTTGGTAGTGTGGACGGGTGCAGGGTTAAATCGACCTAACACTGCTAAATTTGACCTAAACTCGTAGTGTAGACCAGGACTAACTGTGTTATAGAGGGTGAACAATTTATGAGGGTGAACAATTTATAAACTTTATACAGGGTAAAATGGATTTATTTGGGGTTTGGACCTCATTGGGAGTTGGGCATCTGAGTGTTAAAGACAGGAACACTTCTTAAATTGCTTTCAGTTAAGTCTGCAGCTTTGAGGCACGTGTTTCAGACCCTGGGTCTGTGTTGGAGTAGACTGGCGTGTCTGGCTCAACAATACAGGGTGCTGGAGTCCCAAGCTCGCAGGGCAGGAAAGCAGGGGCAGCAGTAGTTTTGGCACAGTTGGCAGTTCCCAAGGGGGTTTCTGTGATCCAACCCATCACACAAATATTGCAGAATATTTATGTAAATCATATTTAGAATTCATAATGAGTATTTGTATTAGAAACCTGACTTGAAAATTACAGTAACCAATAAAGGAATAGAAACATACCATGAGAGTGCCAGTCTAATCAGAAGAGCTTGAATTTCAGACTTTAATATGCAACAATCTGGTCATAAAGAAACTGTAGATGAATAATTTGTTGAAACTACATAGTGGATAATTGCAAATATTAAACACATTCTAGAAAATCAATATATTTGGTGAGTAATTCATAGTAAAAAAAAAAAGAGAATAATTGAGTAAATTATTCACTTTGTATTTCTCATCCAGTTCCGATGGATTTCTAGATCCTAATTACAATTATGATATTGTTAGTAGTAAAGAATGAAAAATTTCAAGATGATGAAAATGTAATAATTCAGCGCATTCTGCTTTAGAGATTGTGATCATGAAAACTAACAGAAGAACATAATTAAAGGCAAGGAAGCTCACTTGAATGATTATCTTAAATTGCATTTTGTCTCTCAGATTATCTGGGTAGTAGAAACTGACTTTCAAAAAACATCAATATCAGCAAGTACTTTTAACCCATCTCTGAGGTAGAGTGAAAGGATTTTATTATTAATGTTTATGGTGGTTAATGACTCTAAGCATTAAATAGAAGTGTGTAGTGTTTATATTGGATTAAGATCCAAAGCAGAGTTGTTTTGTCAGGTGCTAAATTGCATGTAAAGACATCAGATTACCAACTATTCTAATTTGCCCATAAATTATAAGACCAAAGAAGACAATGCAGTCTTATTGTAACAAACAGCTATATGCTAAATGTACCCTCTACTGATATTGATAACATCATGACAATCACTAGACTAAGGTTTGTGTTTTTATGTCATCGTGTCTTTGTGTACATTTAACCTAACTGTTGTAAATTGATGAATCATACTAGAGTTTACAGGAAGACACCTGTGACTGGACACAGGGCCTGGCCCAAAGATCACTGGAGTTAATGGAAATCTTTCCCTTTCCTCGTTTACCCACAGGTTTATCAGAGTTTGTCTGTTAAATTCTCTTTGTTACAAATTTGCCATTTCATAGAAACACATCTCAGGGTGTTTTACTCTTAAAAAGCTAAATCCGGTGGTAATTATTCAGGAGACTTCAACAGAACTACTTTCTGCATTAAGACCACAAGTATTAACTTACTGTTTAATTTCAAAACAAAGATCAAGGGATTGTGACATCAGAGCTGACTAAATCAATTGCCATATAGTTGAGTTTTATTTTATTTGCATACAGAAATTGTATTGGTTAAAAGTCATGAAAATTGTTAGGGGGGGTAACAAGTGCCTTCCCTCTACCACCTCCTAAAATAAGAGAGAAAGATAATGTCAGGTTCTAACTTTGAAGAAGAACTTCTTGTAGCTTCCATTTAGTTTAGTTTTAATCTAATTTTAAAGTCTGATCATTAAATGCCTTTAAGGTTAAGCAAATTTTCTTCTCCCATAAATGGATGGCTTTTTTGTTTTGGCTTTTTTGTTGTTGTGTTGCCCTGGAAACCTAAGTCATGGTTTACACTCACAAGAACATATAAAAATTATATACAAGTGGGATTTTTATTGGCTCAGAATAGACAGATATTTCAAGTGGCAGCATTCAGCTGCAATCCTTGTAAACTGACAGTGGTGCATGCTCCAAAGAAATAATGTCCAGAGTGAAAACATTATTTTTAATCCTAATAAATTCATTGAAATGGCCACATATAATCATGTTACTAATCTCTTTTGAAATGTTTATATTTAATTTAGCTTTAGTCCTAGTAGGCCCAACTGCCCTTCGCTTCTACAGAACTTAAAAACTGCAGTGAAGTGTATTCATTTCAACTCTGATCCTGCAACTCACTTACCCATGTGCCTGCACAAAGCCTTTTGCTCCATTCCCATGCAGTGAATTGCAGGATCTGGGCCTCACTTATTTCTTCTTTTGATTTACTCATATAAAGCAAAGCCTGTCTCAGGCTCACTGTGTTAAAATTCTTAGCAGCATTGTACTGACTCAGTAAAAATGTAATGGATTTGTTCTCTATCATCAGAAAAACAATGAGCTCATGTTTTCTTAAAATGACTCAGTGAAGTACAAAGTTACAGTATGTGGCCAGTGCCCATATTGGGTTGTGTGCTTGCTGCATTATGTCTGATCTACGGGGCATTAAACTTTCATGATTTTGAAGTGTTTTTTTTGGTTTTCTGTCATAGAATTAGTTGGACTCTAATCTTGTGTGATCTTGATCTTAAAACTCCCACTGACTCCTGTGGGAGCTGAAGGGGCTTGGTATCTTACAACAGACCTGATCTTGAATTAATTTTGATTGGAGTAAATGGGGATCAAAAGTGTCAGTGTGACTCTGAAATGTCCAACATTAAATAGTTTTAAACAAGCTTCAGGATTTGGTCTACAGAGACTTCAGCCTGATTAGTATTCTGACAATCCTATGGTTAAGAACACGTTTAACCTTGTATTGAAGATACAGTAAAGAAAAACATAGTTAAAACATTTGAAATGAAGTGTTAAGACTTTAATATTTAACATCCCTTGTTCCCTTTCCCTTTAGCTGCAGAGAGTTTTTAGAAGGACCCCCCCCTTTAAGTCTTTTAGATGGCATTGAGGAGGGTAAGAATTGTCTTTTGGTGGGGTGGGGAAGGGGAACAGTTAGTTGAGATGGGCTGGAGCTGCTGCGGTTACTTTTGTTAAAATCAATCCCATTTCCTAAAAAGACAAAATGACACCAACACACACATGAGGGGAGAGAAAAGATGCAGCCTCTATCTCTGGTTTTAGCTCTCAATTGCAAACTCACTGCTGGAGAGGAGAAACACGGGCGTGACACCTGGTCTTAGTCACTCAGATCTGGCAAATTTGTGTCAGCCTCAGGCTGTTCAGAGCATTGCTTTTTATTGTTTGTCTCATCACAGGCTTACAGCAGTATAACAGTCTGAGATGGCTCAACTAGACTTAAACAGAAGGGAAAAGGGGAGAGAGGAAAGAGAAGACTCACATCCCCAGATGGCGGTCATGATTTAGCCAGTTAGTGGAGGCGGTGTTGTCAGCTGTGTCCCCCTGTCTGGTCAGGACATCTTTCAGGATCAGGACAACAAAGGCCCAGTGATGGCACAGTAGATCCTGGGGTCCCAGCAGATGGTGGGACACTGAGGCTGGGATTTTAGAGAGTGCCTAAAAGAGTTAGGCACCCAAATCTCTGACTTCCAGTGGGAGTTGGTTGCCTAATTCCCTTAAATCCCAGCCTCAATTCTGAGTGAACTGGCAGTGGACTGGGCCTTAGGAGAGCTGGGGTCAGTTCAGTTCCCAGACTTCCTTCACTCACGCTCTCTGTGTATCCGTTCCCATCTGTAAAAGAGGAATGCTGATACTTCCTTTGTCTCGCCCTCTCTTGTCTAGTTTGATTGGAAACATTTCATGGTCCGGATTGTCTATGTGCTATGTGTTGGTATAGTGCATAGCACACTGGGGTCCACTGGGCCCTTTTGGTATTACTGTGAGAGAGAGATAAAGAATCTGCTTAAAAAAGGAAGAAGGAAATATTTGTAACAAAAGCATGATTTGTTCTCTGCAAATGCACTTTTTATTGATTGTAGGTTAATTGTGCAATATTCTCCACAAGAAGAACACTAATCATTAGGGCTTGTATTTAATTACCTAATTAAATTATAGTCAAACATAAAAATGAATATAAATTATGATAAAGTGGAATTGTCAGCCAATCAGACCACGGTGATACTGCACTGGTATCATACTGATGTATAGCTTTTTTTCCACTTTCCCTTATGCAAATTCCTTCACTTTGAGTTTCCTGGCCAGATTTACATAATTGTGGTAATTTGAAAATAATTAGCTGTTCTGAACTCTCAACTGATAGGCTCCTGTCTGACGAATCCCTCCATAGAATCATCTGATCCCATTAATGCTATGAATGTAATAGGTGAATGTGCAGAGGTAGGGTGATTATTAAGGAAGAGTTACCACAGTTACACGTAAAGGGCTAGCTGTGTAACCAATGCCCAGCCATAAGAGGACACATGATTTACTTTTTCCTACTGTGACCCAAGTATTCTGGATGAGGAAATATCAACAAGTTTTGTGTTCACCCAGTATGGACTTGTGATAGCTGAGATGCTGATTTGAGATCTCTAGAATGAGTATGACTTTTGGATTATCTGAAGAAGCAATTGCTACACAGCAGTAATTTATAAGGAGGATAAATTCTGCTCTTTTTCAGTGGGGTAAGAGTAAATCTAGAATAAATTATCGGGATCAATTTACTTTACATTTAAACTACTATGTGCTACATCCATTTATTATACTGTGCATCTGCTTTTGTTGTTTACCCACCATTATTTGTGTATCAAAAGGATAGTTATAGGATAGTATATAAACAAGTAAGCAATGAATACACAACATTGTGTAGGCAAACATTGTAAACAGGAAGTAACATAAGGATAATACGAGACCATTGCTACCCTGGTAATTGGGAATCCGAGTATTTGGTGCATTAAATCTATTGACAAACAAATTACGCCTGGGAGCAATCTATATACAGACCTTTGGCATCATTAGGCATGATAGGACACTTAAAACATTAAGGGTTAAATCATGGCCCTAATCAACTTGATGGCAGTCTTGCCATTTTCTTCAACGTGGTCAGAATTAAAACCTTGGTGCTGAGGTTTTTTAATATAGACTTCTCCACTAATTTGATTTTAACGGGGGAATGATTTGTCTAAAATTCAGTGGGATGCTATGCCCTGTATAATTAACTCTCTGCAATAAAATAAGATATCAGCTTTACTTTTATTCTCCACTCTAAAATTTTTCTACACTTATATTTTCAGGTACAAAAGGAGCAATTAAACATACAATAAACATACAATAAATAATCTATTCTTGTACTTAGTTTCTGGGAGTACCAGTGTCTCAGAAAACAATTCCTTGAGTAGACTAATATCAATTACACTCATGTAAATGGAAAATAATTGAATTGACATCTATAGATATGATTTTGAGAACACCTGTACGTTTACACAGCAATGATGTCAAGCAGATGTACACGGACAAGAATATTTTTAAAAGCCTCCATTTTACTGCATTCACCACCAAATCCCATAAATACAGAAACAAATTTGATTTAAAATACATTTCAGTTTTAAAGGCCTAATTCAATGGCATGGCAGATATGTATTTTAAGGCAGAGCGTGATTCAGTGTTTGCTGCTGTTAGCTGCAAAGCTAAAACAAACAAAAATGTGTTTTAAATATTGTTTAAACCATGGAAGTTCCTTTCAAGCATACATACAGAGTCTGGATATATAATGACTTTATAGCTCTAAAATATAAAGATCCCATCTGTTTTTGGAAAAATTTGTATAAAAATATGTGTCTATAATTGGCCTGTATAGACCAAACATTAGCCTAACGTGAATCTGTATGGACAGGCTCTATATCCCTGTTTTTCAGAGGTGATATAATAATCAACCTTAGCACAGCATACTGTACTTTTATAATGCTGTATTGTGACATGACATACCTACCTTATAATCTGTAATTTATATGGCCATATCTTATCAGAATCTATTTCAATGACCTAATCTGGTTTAGATCATCCTATTTTCTCATTTGTCTGTGGTATTTCCTGGTCTTTAAATCTTCAGACCACCTGGGGCTGTTTAACCCACTTTATTAAATAGGTCTATCACATCTCTCTGGTGTTCAAAAATGTCACAGCTGCTTCCAATATGTTATGCAGGGATCATAAAAATAAGTACAGTATAAAACATTATTATAGCCCTGCTTCCAATTGTCCTGACAGTTCATTTCAAGATATTTGCCATTCTGCAAATTCTCTTTTGTTTATGCCTTTCTAACCAATTTACTCAAAAAGATGCCAGTAAGATCTTAGCCCCTATGCTTTTGAGGGCTGTATAAGAGCCCAGACTGAAATATAATACTTGAAAAAGGCACACTGTAGCTTAACCCAATATTTTTTTTTATGTAATTAAGCATCTGTTTCTTTTCTGTTACCTTTACTATCTGGTGTCCTAGAATTCCCTGGTTGAAACACATTTTTATAGTTTATATGCTATTGCAGGTCATAAAAAGCTCCTGCATGTGTAGTGGCTGTACCAGGGGCTCCTGCAGAGACAGTCTCTTCTGCACAATAGTCTCATCAACAAATGGGTCTTAAGATAAATATTGCAACCTTAAGTCTGACCTATGGATTTACTGAACTATTTTTATGATTTATATATTTAGGGTAAAGTTCTTATAGCTGCTGCTTCTTGAGACTAAAGTTGCATGTGTAATTTAGTAGAAAAGAGTGTAACATTGTCAGTTCCATATCATTAATAGAAATGGGGGGGGGGGAATTGACACACTTTTCAGTGAAAAATGCAGTTTCTTATTGACTGAAATATTTTGTGAATTTATGTCAAATTCGCTAAATTGGTTCAGGAGGGGAAAAGACCCCAAACACCAAAATATTTCATTTTGGCACTTTCAAAATAAAATCTTAACTTTTTCAATGTGAAACTTTTTAGTTTTAAAATGTCCTTCAATTTTATTTTTAAAAAATTATATACACTTAAATGAAATGTTTCATTCAACCTGACACAATTTTTATTTTTTGGAACTGCCAGTGAACCAAAAAATCAATTATTTGCCCAGCTCTAGTCATTAATATGCCTCAGCTGACCCTCCTCTAGGAGTGAGAGAATGCTTTAGGCTCAAAGCCTATCAGTCTATCCTCTTGGTTTTTAGACAGTCAGCAGTCCTTTCAATAAAATCTACCGGTGTAATCCACAATACTAGTTCTCTTCAGGAGATTTGGATCATTTACTTCATACCCCTCCCTAGAGTCCTCTTTGAGCAGGCACCATCCTTCTTGAACCTTTAGAAAGGTGGCAATTACCATAAATAAATAGGCAAACTTCAGCCCTCTGTCATGGAAGCACATAGACTGCTTGACAAACTTCTTTTTTCTCTTTCTCACCAACCAGCTCCCCAAATTAGGAAACCTGAATGTGAAGTTAAACAGTGCCACCAAAGAGTTCTGATTTTGACATGTAGTGTTATTCCTACAAAGTTCTGAGTGTTTCAGACACTGACACTTTTAGGGGCATCAATCAACCTTCATATGTTTCCATGAAATAATTTCCTTTCTCCTTTTTTCTATTAAATAACAAAAAAAAAACCTCAGTGCAAAAAGCTACATTAAAATTGAAGTATAGAGGTACATTGCCATTGAGGCAAACTTTGAAATATATACTCTTGAAAAATAATTATATTTTCCTTTCACATGTTCGTAAGAATTATTCCTGACACATTCCAGACTACCTTTTGGTGGTGATGGTGTATAGAGATAAGGGGTTTCACCTCTTTTCTTCCTTCCCAAGGATCCCATAGTGAAACTAGAATACTCTGTGAATTCATAAACATTTCTATAGCACCAGACTGTGACATCATAAATATAGGGCTAAGACATCGCAGGATCAAGCAGAAGGAATAACTGAGTGCTGAGTAGAAAAAGTCTTATAGCTGCCTGAATATATTTAATAATAGTAAAGCGGGAAGCAAGCTACTGGCAGAGTACATTGCATCTGGTATAAATGATCTCTTCATATTTGCACCAGTGTTTTGATAGCCCACTAAGATTTTTATATAAATCCCCAAAAGGTGAAATTCTGCAAACCTAGCCACATAACAAATGAACCTCCATTCAGAAACATCTGTGATACTCTACCTTGACCAGTGGTTCTCAAACTTCCCAGACTACTAAACCCCTTTCAGAAGTCTGATTTGTTTTGCATACCCCAACTTTCACCTCCACATAAAAACTGCTTGCTTACAAAATCAGACGTAAAAATATAAATGTGTCACAGCACACTATTACTTTCTTATTACTTTCTTACTCTGTCTGTATGAAATTTTAGTTTGTACAGACTTTGCTAGGGCTTTTTAGATAGCCTGTTGTAAAACTAGGCAAATATCCAGATGAGATGATGTACCCCTTGGAAGACCTCTGCATACCCTGGCTGAGAACCACTGACCTAGACAATGGCAAGTTTTTAAAATAGACTGGTCACTTTAAGCTAATCCATGATTATTCAAATAATAGTGTTGCATCTCCCCATTTTTATTTCCACTTTTGTGTTGCTAGACACTGTATAGGGAGACGTTACACCCGTGTAATGGCTTGACAGTGCTTCAAGAAGGAAGGAATGATATGCACGTGACCCTTGTAGCCTGAGCCAATATACCCATATTTTGATTTCTCACAATAAAGGTTGCTAAGTAGACTCTTTAAATCAGTTAGCAATACGACAGACAGGCAAAGAGGTGCTTTATGAACTCTGTAAATACAACAGTTAAGAGACCGGATGTGAGTTGGTGGAGTTACCCTGGAAATATAAAGGAATATCCAAGATCACAATTTCCCCAAGTACATGATCTTTCACAGTTTTTCCTAAATAAATCTGTTCCATGCTTTGTCTGCAGTTCATTTTCAGGAGGCTATGTGAGTTTATTCTGTGATAAGAGGTCACGTCCCATTCTACCTTTGATTAAAAACAGTTCCCATATTTTGTATCTGCTCTCTTTCACAGTTTCAAAGTAGAGTAGATATTCTCAATGTATTGTGTAGTAATGAATTAATATAGCAGCACCATACTTGGACTCTTTTGGGGCCTAGATTTCTGTTACCCATGGTGATTGGAATAAACAATTTGGGTGACCATTTAAAAATTATGTAATTCTGCCAGTCCCGTGTGTATGCGCGCACATATACTCACTTTTTAAAAATCCAAAATAAGCAGCTCTTGCTGTTGGCTTTGCAACACTAGTTCCCCAAATACTATTCACCAGTACACAGTCCTATTAGTCCACAAAGCAAGAGATGTGAGGCCATTCTACAATGCTAAAGCTTCCTTTATTTATGCTGTTCAGGATTTAGAGTACAGCTCATGAACTAATGACAATGAACAATTTGTTTAGTGTTTGGCTCCTTTTAATGTCCATGTATTATCCACAAACAGACCTGGATCTCTGTAAATTTGTAGGAGGATAACAGTCCATTTTTTTACAAGTTCCTTTACAGGAAGTTGTTGATCTCTGTACTGTGTCTCTTGCGTTTTCTCTCCAGCATCAGCAAACATACAGTACTAATACTCACCTTTTTGTTGTGCTGCCTTTCCAATCAGTAGGATAATGGGATGAGCAAACAGTTGCAGTTTTCAAAGCTGAGAAATGATAAAACATCTCAGCTGTGAAACCTGAAATTTTGTTGTTGTTTAGTCTGGGCAGTTTGTGTGATCTAGAATATAGAGTTTTATCTTCTACTATGACAAAAGTTTTCTTTCTTCCAAAAATGGTATTGAAACTGAAAGAGGAATGCTTTGTTCAGATGATGTGGTGATAAAAGTGTGCAAGTGAAGCTCTCAGTGTGCTTCTATTCATGGCATGACTGGTTATGAACAGTGATAGGGAAACTAAATAGGATTTGTATTTACCCTTCAAGTTATAAACAGCTCTACAACTCAAAATTTACTTTGCATTTCACTGTATTATAGCTAGAATGCTGTTGTTATAGATTAGAATAGATTTCTATTAACCTAGGAAAAAATGAACTTAAGGTTCAGAATAAATGTTGGTAACTTGCATGTAAAAATCCTTCAATAACTTTTTGGTCAGAAAAATCTTTAAAAATTCAATTATAGTTACTTTCAATCTATTGGTTTCTTTTGAGATTATCTTAACTTTGCTCCCATCTTCCCTCCTTTCTTCCTTTTTATGACAGCTTTGTAAGACTTGGTGTTTTGGGATCAAGAATACTAAGAAAGTTGCAGTCTGGGGCTTACATTTTGAACAGCCACTGTATTTGTACAACTTGCAGATGGAGTAGCAAGATGCCCATCACAGAGCACTGATTTCAGATTGGATTCATGTCTCCATCATAGATATGCTACCTCTGTGCCTAATAATAACATTGTGATTGTTGGTTGACACACAATCACCGGGGTCATTCTTGTGAGATGTTGAGCACTGCATGAGCCCTTTATGGTGGAGACAGGGGAACACTTGCTTTCAGTATTTGTCAAAGCAGGAGTCTGAAAGTTGGTGTTTCTGTGGACCTTGTAGGAAAGTAAAGAAATCTATGGTTTCCACTCTACTGTTCTAGTAGGAATAAGGCCTTTTAATTTTCATGGTTCTTTAAAAGATGTTCATTTTTAATGGCTGGATAAGACAGTATAGCAGTAACATTTGGTTACCTTAAGGCAATGTGACAATATTCTTAAAAGTGACCACTGCAATTGAAAATGTTTAAAAAAAAAAAAAAAAAAACCTCCTCTCCCCTCCCCCCCACCCCCGCCACAAAAAACCCTACCTAAATATATGGATTCCCTTATAAAAAGTTAATTAAAGTGATGACAAAATAGCTATGCATTGGCAAATGAGTCCCTTTAAGAAATATTAAAATGAGGCTCTAGACAAAATCAAGGCAACTCAGGATATGTCTACACTACAAAATTAAGTCGAATTTATAGAAGCCGGTTTTATAGAAATCGGTTTTATACAGTCGATTGTGTGTGTCCCCACATAAAATGCTCTAAGTGCATTAAGTTGGCGGACCGCGTCCACAGTACCGAGGCTAGTGTCGACTTCTGGAGCATTGCACTGTGGGTAGCTATCTCACAGTTCCCGCAGTCTCCGCCGCCCATTGGAATTCTGGGTTGAGATCCCAATGCCTGATGATGCAAAAACAGTGTCGCGGGGGGTTCTGGGTACATGTCGTCAGGCCCTTCCCCCTCCGTCAGAGCAACAGCAGACACTCGATTCGCGCCTTTTTACCTGGGTTACCTGTGCAGACAACATACCACGGCAAGCATGGAGCCCGCTCAGCTCAGCTCACCATCACCATATGTCATCTGGGTGCCGGCAGACGTGGTACTGCATTGCTACACAGCAGCAGCTAATTGCCTTTTGGCAGTAGACGGTGCAGTATGACTGGTAGCCATCATTGGCTATCTGGGTGCTGGCAGACGTGGGGCTGCATTGCTACACAGCAGCAGCTCCTTGCCTTTTGGCAGTGGATGGTGTATTACGATTGATATCCATCATCATCATATTCCTCAGTGAGTTCAATCAGAGGCACCTGGGCAGACATGTTTTGTCTCCTGGAGACTCAGTCCTGCCGGCAGTCCTATTGAACCGTCTTGACGATGATGGCTAGCAGTCATAATACAGCATTTTCTGCCAAGCACCCAGAAGATGCCGATGGCTATCAGTCATGCTGCACTGTCTGCTGCCAGCTTAAGATGTAAAAAATAGATGGACCAGATTTGTTCTGTATTCATTTGCTTCCCCCTCCCTCTGTGAAATCAACGGCCTGCTAAACCCAGGGTTTTGAGTTCAATCTTTGGGGGGGCCATTCTGTGTGACAGTTGTTTGTGTTTCTCCCTGATGCACAGCCACCTTTGTTGATTTTAATTCCCTGTAAGCCATGTCGTCACTCACCCCTCCCTCCCTCAGACAATAGTTTCGTGCCTTTTTTCAGCCCAGACGCCATAGCACTGGGATCATGGAGCCTGCTCAGATCACCGTGGCAATTATGAGCACTATGAACACCACACACATTGTCCTGGAGTATATGCAGAGCCAGAACATGCCAAAGCAAAACCAGGCGAGGAGGCGATTGCAGCGATTGCAGCACGGCGACGAGAGTGATGAGGAAATTGACATGAACATAGACCTCTCACAAAGTACAGGCCCCAGCAATGTGCAAATCATGGTGTTACTGGGGCAGGTTCATGTCATGGAATGCCAATTCTGGGCCCGGGAAACAAGCACAGACAGGTGGGACCGCATCGTGTTGCAGGTGTGGGACGATTCCCAGTGGCTGCGAAACTTTCGCATGCGTAAGGGCACTTTCATGGAACTTTGTGACTTGCTTTCCCCTGTCCTGAAGCACCAGAATACCAGGATGAGAGCAGCCCTCACAGTTGAGAAGCGAGTGGCGATAGCCCTGTGGAAGCTTGCAACGCCAGACAGCTACCGGTCAGTTGGGAATCAATTTGGAGTGGGCAAATCTACTGTGGGGGCTGCTGTGATCCAAGTAGCCAACGCAATCAAAGACCTGTTGATATCAAGGGTAGTGACTCTGGGAAACGTGCAGGTCATAGTGGATGGCTTTGCTGCAATGGGATTCCCAAACGGGTGGGGCGATAGACGGAACCCATATCCCTATCTTGTCACCGGAGCACCAAGCCACCGAGTACATAAACTGCAAGGGGTACTTTTCAATGCTGCGGCAAGCCCTGGTGAATCACAAGGGACGTTTCACTAACATCAACGTGGGATGGCCGGGAAAGGTACATGATGCTCGCGTCTTCAGGAACTCTGGTCTGTTTCAAAAGCTGGAGGAAGGGACTTTCTTCCCGGACCAGAAAATAACCGTTGGGGATGTTGAAATGCCTATCGTTATCCTTGGAGACCCAGCCTACCCCTTAATGCTATGGCTCATGAAGCCGTACACGGGCAGCCTGGACAGGAGTCAGGACCTGTTCAGCTATAGGCTGAGCAAGTGCCGAATGGTGGTGGAATGTGCATTTGGACGTTTAAAAGCGCGCTGGTGCAGTTTACTGACTCGGATAGACCTCAGCGAAGCCAATATTCCAATTGTTATTGCTGCTTGCTGTGCGCTCCACAATATCTGTGAGAGTAAGGGGGAGACATTTATGGCGGGGTGGGAGGTTGAGGCAAATCGCCTGGCCGCTGATTACGCGCAGCCAGACACCAGGGCGGTTAGAAGAGTACAGCAGGGCACGGTGCGCATCAGAGAAGCTTTAAAAACCAGTTTTGTGACTGGCCAGGCTACGGTGTGAAACTTCTGTTTGTTTCTCCTTGATGAACCCTCCCACACCCCCCACCCCCGGTTCACTTGACTTCCCTGTAAGCTAACCACCCTCCCCTCCCCCCTTCGAGCACCGCTTGCAGAGGCAATAAAGTCATTGTTACTTCACATTCATGCATTCTTTATTAATTCATCACACAACTAGGGGGATAACTGCCAAGGTAGCCCAGGAGGGGTGGGGGAGGAGGGAAGCACTGGGTGGGGTGGGGGAGGAGGAGGGAAGGACAAGGACACACTGCAGTTTAAAACTTTAACTCTTATTGAAGGCCAGCCTTCTGATGCTTGGGCAATCATCTGGGGTGGAGTGGCTGGGTGGCCGGAGGCCCCCCCACCGCGTTCTTGGGCATCTGGGTGAGGAGGCTATGGAACTTGGTGAGGAGGGCTGTTGGTTACACAGGGGCTGTAGCGGCGGTCTCATGCTCCAGCGTATGGTTGAGCTGCAGGAAAGGCAGCACGAGCAATCAGTTTGATACTCCAGCAGCCGGAGCATCGACCCTTGCCTTCTGTCAGCAAGCTGACGCCACCTATCCTCTTCAGCCCGCCACTTGCTCTCTTCAGCCCACGATTCAGCCCGCCACCTCTCCTCTCGTTCATATTGTGCTTTTTTGCACTCTGACATTGACTGCCTCCACGCATTCTGCTGTGCTCTGTCAGCGTGGGAGGACATCTGGAGCTCCGAGAACATATCATCCCGAGTCCGCCGTTTTCTCCTTCTAATCTTCACTAGCCTCTGTAAAGGAGAAACATTTGCAGCTGGTGGAGGAGAAGGGAGAGGTGGTTAAAAAAGACACATTTTAGAGAACAATGGGTACACTCTTTCACGTTAAATTTTGCTGTTCACATTACACAGCACATGTGCTTTCGTTACAAGGTCGCATTTTTCCTCTTATATTGAGGGCCTGCCGGTTTGGTGTGAGAGATCACTCACGCAGTGCCAGGCAACAGGTTTCGACTTGCAAGCAGCCATGGTGTAAGCCACAGTCTTTTGGCTACGGAGTTCAGCTAGCACTGATTCATCTCCCCATATGGCGAGCAGATCCTGTACCTCCCGTTCTGTCCATGCTGGAGCTCTTTTGCGATCCTGGGACTCCATCATGATTACCTGTGCTGATGAGCTCTGCGTGGTCACCTGTGCTCTCCACGCTGGGCAAACAGGAAATGAAATTCAAAAGTTCACGGGGCTTTTCCTGTCTACCTGGTCAGTGCATCTGAGTTGAGAGTGCTGTCCAGAGCAGTCACAATGAAGCACGTGGGATAGCTCCCGGAGGCCAATAACGTTGAATTCCGTCCACACTACCCCAAATCTGACCCGCAAAGGCCGATTTTAGCACTAATCCCCTTGTCGAAGGTGGAGTAAAGAAACCTGTTTAAAGGGCCCTTTAAGTCAAAAAAAAGGGCTTTGTCGTGTGGACGTGTCCAGGCTTAATTCGATTTAACACTGCTAAATTCGACCTAAACTCATAGTGTAGACCAGGCCTCAGAGTGCATAGAATAGCTCAGCAGTGGCCCTCTGCTGAGAGCAACAACATGGCAGGGGACCAGAATTCCTGAAACACTGAAAGAAATTGTAAATAGCGGAAGTGCTGCATTTCCTTTGTTCTTTCCGTGCGCTATAAATATTCCATGTGTTTGTTAAAGCTGTGTTAGTTCTGGAAGGCTGCCTGCTCTCTTGTTTAGTTTTCCCCTGATCCTTGAGGGCTATAGATAGCTTGAAATATACAGAGATTTAACATTCCATATTTATGCTCCATTAATAGGCACCATATGAAGTTTAGGAATGTAAACTAGTTATGGAGAACAGAGATGTTTTTAGTACATCTGTCTAAAAAAGAGCAAAAGGACAAATTCAACTGGAATGGTCCACATCTATTGAAGTTCTATGAAATGGAAACACAGGTGTAGATTTAGATGAAAGAGAGCCTTTCTGCCCACACATACAGCATTCCCTCCTTTCTTCAGAGAGAAGGGTATACATGCAGGGCCGCAAAAATATCCTAAACATGGTCCCATGTTGGCACTGAGCCACAGAATTGGCCTGTTTGCAGTTTTGATAAGTCACTGCTGATGACAAATTCTTCACTTTTTCCATCTCCTATATCTTCATTCATAGAAACTGCAGTTTAGATAACCAGTGTGGCTATTGGCTGCCAACCATTTCTCTCAATCACAGCTAGTATCTGCACTGTTCCTTTTGCACGTAGGGTCTTACAATGTTGAGAAATACCTTACTCGTGAGGAGTCTCTTTAAAACCAGTCAGATTCCTCACAGAGTAAGAAGCAGTTCTACTCTGACCTGGACTTCTGCATATGACAAGCTCATCCTGCTGGGAAACATCAACGCTAGAGATGGTAGAGACAGCAGTGACTGGAGAGGTGTGATAGGATGACATGGAGTGGGAAAGATAAACAGCAATGGACTCCTCCTCTTGGGTAAATGTGCATAACATAGTCTGCTCGTCACAAACACCATCTTTAGGCAAAATGGACTGTGGGTGCATCCATGTCGTTTTATATTTATCAAACAATGGCACCCAATCAACTATGTTATCACCCGCCAACAAGAAATCCACAATTTCAGAATTACCAGAGCCATTCATGGCACAGAATGCTGAATAGACCACAGATAGGTAAGAGCAGTGCTCAACCTGCAAATAGTCCCCTCCCCCCCCCACAGTGCAAGCACCCCAAGCTCAACAGAATAGCCTTCAATATAGGAAAGGTCAAGAACATTGACTATCAGGTGCAGTTTCAGCAGTAACTTGAAGACAACTTTTTTTCATGCCCACCATTAACTGTCAACCCAACAGAAAAATGGAACCATGTAGCGGGGTGGTAACCCCGCTCCGGTCCAGAGGGGGCTGTGGCTGGAGAAAGCAGCTTTTAGGCTGAGCTGATTGGGGGAAGTGGCTGCAGCTGGGGCCATGCCCCAAACAGACTCAGCTGACCCTATAAAGGCCAGGGCAGCCAGAAGCTCAGTAGTCTCTCTCTGCCTTCAGAGAGAGAAGGGCCTGGCTGCAGCAAGCTAGGGATAGCGTACCTGAGTGGAGCAGGGCTGGGGACAGGCGTAGGAGCTGGGGAGCTCCAGCCTGGATAGCCCCAGGCTGTGGCCTAGCGGAAGGCCAAGAGGTACTGGGGGTTGCAGAGGGCACCCAGGGCTAGGCCAAGGCAGCAGGTCCAAACCCCCCTTGCTGATGAGTGGCCTATACTGCAGTCTGCCCCAGGGAGCGGGGGCTAGTTGGTGACAGGCAGTGGCCTAGTGCTGAGGCAAGGTGGGGATAGTGGGTGGGGGTTCCCCAGGGAGGGGAGACCCAGATCTGTGGGGTGTACTGCCAGGGGGCAGCGCCCCAGATAATAGGGGCACCGGGGTCCGGGAGGGACACGGAGCCAGGGGACAGGTGGATCACCAGCCTGCAGGGGGCGCTCCAGAGACGCTGGAAGAGCTAATTCCCGAGACGACCAGCAGGAGGCGCCGCAGGGGTGAGTCCGATCGTCTACAAACCAGTTGAAAGATGTGATTATTGACACAGCTAAATCAGTGCTGGGTCCAAAAGAAAAGGGTCCACCAGGACTGGTTTGATGAGAACGAGGATGTTTCCAAACTACTAAGTTACAAGCAAAAAGCGTTTGTTTGAATGGCAAAACAATCTCACTTCAATCTCAAAGAAAGAGAGGTTTAAGTACCTACAGAGCAAGGCCCAGTTTGAACTGAGGAGAATGCAGGATGAGTTGTGGAAGAAGAAAGCTGCAGAAGTTCAGCATTACATGAATATAAACAATGCCAAGATGTTCTTTGACTCTCTCAAAGCAGTCTACGGACCATCTAAATCTGGCACAGCTCCCCTGAAGTCTGCAGATGACATAACTCTCATCAAAGATAAGGAGGGAATTATACAGATATGGGCTGAACACTTCAGTAGTCTATTCAATAGATCATCCACAGTCAATCGGTGTATCCTTGATCGATTACCAAGAAACCCATCAAAGAGGATCTCGACCTTCCTCCATCTGTGGAAGAGGTCACAAAAGCCATCAAACAATTGAACTCTGGCAAGGCGTCTAGAACGGATGGTATTCCAGCAGTATTGTACAAAGCAGCAGGTCCAAAGGCTATTGAGGTGTTTCATGACATCTTGAGTAACATTTGGGAGGAAGAAGAAATGCCATAAGACTTCAAAGATGTTGTTATTGTATCACTGTTCAAAAACAAATGCAGCAAAGCTGACTGCAGAAACTACAGAGACATTTCCCTCCTCTGTACAGCAGGGAAAATACTAGCTCACATTTTACTGAACAGACTAGTTGCAAACATATCTGAGGAGAACCTGAGAATCACAATGTGGTTTCAGACCATTTCGTAGTACTAGGGATATTTTGTCATCAGGGAAGTCGAAGAAAAATGTTTATAGCAGAACATGGACCTGTATGCAGCCTTCATTGACTTGTCCAAAGCCTTTGATATGGTTAACAGAGAGGGTCTATGCATAAACTGGATAGCCCAAGAAGGTTCATACAAATCATCTGTCCCATGACCACATGACAGTGTAACTGTTCTCCAATGGTGACTTTATTGACACATTCAAAATCTCAAATGGAGTGAAGCAAGGCTGCATGCTTGCTCCAGTGCTGTTCAACTTGTTCTTTGCCTGTGTCCTCAGCCATGCCACAAGGGACTTGGATCAGGGGATATACATCCACTACCAACTCAATAGCTCCCTCTTTGACCTTCGACTCAGTGCTAAGACCAAGATGCTGAAGACACTTCTCACTGAAGCACTCTTTGCAGATGACTTGCGCCTTGATGACCCATAGACCACGACCTTCAGGTCATTGTTGATAGATTCTCTGAAGCATCCCAGCTCCTTTACCTCATCATCAGTGTCGGTAAGACAGAGGTGTTGTTCCAACCAGCACCTCATTCCGATGCACCAGCCATCTTCACCCAAGGCACACAGCTGAAAAAATGTGGATCAGTTCAAGTATTTGAACAGCACTATCTCGAGTGATGGTTCTCTTGATAAGGGAATTGCCCCCAGAATTAGTAAAGCCATCCAACCACTTGTCCAACTCTGAACAAAAGTAATTAACCAACACAACATCTGTATCTCCATCAAATTGAAGATCCACAGTAAGTTGTTCTAACACTTCTCCTGTATGGATATGAGACATGGACTCTTTATAGATGGCACATTAAACAACTTGAGCAATTTCACATGTGCTCCCTCTGCTCAATAGTGAGCATTTGCTGGCAGGACAGTGACCAATATTAAAGTCCTTAAGAGAGCAACCACAACCAGCATTGAGGAAACATTATTAAGAGCACAGTTTAAGTGGACTGGACATGCCATCAGAATGGAAGACCACTGTCTCCCAAAACAGAACTTGTATGTGGAGTTTAGGCAGAGCAAAAGAAAGAAGGGTCATCTGTATAAGTGCTTCAAAGATAACCTGAAGAGCAGTCTCCACTGGGCTGGCATCAATCTCAAAGAACTCGAGCAAATACCTCCGAACAGAACTCACTGGTGGTCTCTGAGAAGATCACCACGTAACAACTTTGAGTGGGATTGACAAAATAGTCTCCAGGCTGCATGTGAAAGGTGACACAGAGCTGCATCATCAAACATCATAGATGTGGACTTCCCATGACATCAGTGTGGCCAACTCTGTGTATCAGGGTTCAGACTTCAGAGTCATATGCATAGCCATAGATGAGAATTGCGACAATATTGTCCTCATCGTCAGCAGTGGTCTACCAAAAGATTTCTCACAGAGTAAAACATCTATGCAGCACGGGTAAAGCGATCAGAATCTGAGCCCCATTGTTTGTTTGGAATGCCTTCTTCTAGTAGTTAGGAAACACCACTTGGATTTCACTACCCCAAATCCATAAAAGGAAGGAGGGGGGGAAGCATTGCAGCAAAGTTCAGGGTTACTTGTTTAAGGAAAAAACAGAATCCTACATATGTACTAGAGAAAAATCCAGATTAGAGACTGAAATATTTGATTTCCATAAGGGTTTCTTCATATTGTTTAAAGTGCAGATAGCTACACAAAAGCAAAATAGTAGCTGATTCACAAATCACAAGCAAAGCTTCAAGAGGGTTTGTGCTGAGAGCTAAATCTGCAGATCATGACTTACAAGTCATGGCAGCTGTTCAATGATTTTTATTATAGTTTTAAAATTAGAATGTTTGTTTTATTTCCCATTTGAAAAATGACGCTCCCCTCCAGCTTCTTGTATTCTATTTGCATTCTTCCACTGGTGGCTCCAGTGATGTGCGGGGTTCCGTGTCCCAGCCTGGAAACCCTAAATAGAAGTTTTGAACTATTAGTAGGAAGATTCCTTTTCAAATGCTCATTACTTTCAGAGACAGCTTTTTAAAAAAGCTTTACTACAGTGAATACAAATTCATTTTAATTCTTAAGGCATCAATGCCCAAAGGCCAATAGACACTTTTTAACAGAGAATAACTATAAGCTTCTTTTCTGGGAATGTGGAAACATGAATCAGAGACAGGAGCAACAACTTCCCAGTCAGCCACCATCTCAGTACCTCTAAACCATTATATTTAGAGCCTCCTGTGGCTCCCACTGACGTCAATGAAAGTTTTGACATTGGTATAAATGGGAGGAGGACCAAGTCCCAAAAAAAATAATTCAAAGCCTCGGCCTCAAGGATGCCATTGAGATTCCCAGAGTCACAGGCCTGCCTCCCATCCCTTCAAGGTTAAACTGCTTGTCAATGAAGATAGCATTACCAATACTGCCATGGCTATGCTGATTTTGACAGCCTAGAAATACAGTGTGCCACAGCAGCACAAGTATCTTAGCTGTATCTCATGCCTTTCTATCCTGTAGGGACTCTTTCCTCCTTTTAAGTGGCACGTGCATCTTCCAGCTCTCTCCCTCTTCCCATTTCCATAAATCCTTAAATGGGTTCAATTATTTTGGCCTTTCTGTTGTCTTTTTCATGGAGCATCTCCAGGGAGAGGAGGCTTTCAGCTTGTTAACGTTGGTTTTTATCTTTGTGGTACCATAACTCTATCTATTTTAATATGTATTTATTTATTTTCAGACTTTTTTAAAGAGGCCTGATCCAAATCCCAGTGAAGTAAATGTGAGTCTTTTCCATTGACATTTATGGGTTTTCTATCATATTCAAAATTTTCCTGATCAATATTCTCTCTGCATGAACAGTTTAAAACTGATTAAATACAAACATTTTTAAAAGGACTCACTTTAAAGGGTTGAAAGAATGAGTCTTTGTCATTTCAACCCCTGCACATTCTTTTTAATTTTTCATGGCGTTTCAAACACTCTTCTTAAAACAGATATTTTTTTCTCCTGTAAAATCTAAATTGTTTATCACATTAATATATGGTGTCTTATGTAGGAGCCCTTGATTGAGAATTTCTGGCAGATCTGTACTGAACAGTGTCACTAATCCCTTTTAGGACATACTTTATAGGCTGAGAGAATGGGATTTTTCAACATAGGCAAAATAAAAAGGGCTTTAACCAAAAGATTTTCCCCTAACCCAATCCTCTTTAAAACATGAAACCCTACACTAGATAGACACTAATTCCAATTTGTAACAAAACCAGGAGAAACAGGGGAGTTCTAGTGGCTATGCATAAGTCTCAGTATGAGCCAGACAGCTTAATAACACCACTTATTAGAACAGCCTTAAAGGTAATCCCATTAAAGCTATCCAGCAGAACACTGATACTTTTCAGAAATCTTCTTGGAAGTAGACAGGATTACTAAAATGAAATGTGAGTGGCTTTATAATAAACCTCATCCCCCTCCTTTACTCCTGAATTCCGTATGCTGTGATACTTCACTATCCTCCCAGGTGACAGATGAGGCAGAATTACCACTTAGAAATATAGTGGGCGTGATTGTATAATCATTTTTGTTTCTTATAAGCTAAAGCACAGCAAAGGAGCCCTGGATCACACTGTTAATGTTGGCACAAATTCCTTTGTCCCCATAAAATGATGATTCAGGTAAACTGACTGCCCTGATATCTCCAAATCTGTCACAACATATGGTAGATAATTTTGCCCTTACTCAAATATTTGTGGGCAGTAATTTAAGATATGGGAGACTACTGACTGCTACACAGATTTCTTTGTAATAACGTACAGTTGCGCCTCTCCTCCCCTTCCTTTATTTCAGCTATACCTATCTTCTCATTTTAGGACTCACTACATACTAGATATGCATATGTATATGACAGAGTGTATTTATCCTGTGAGGCAGCTAAATCATCTTTGTTTTCCTTTTATCTTTGCTGGAATGTGGAAGCAGACAGAGTTAAAAGGTGTGTGAGGCACCTGCAGCTATTCTCCTTAATCAATCAGGGTCAGCTGCTGGGTAGAATAGGGTGAAGCTATGGTGGTAGGTTGAGAGGGGAGTAATCAGGTTAAGGTATCAGAGAAAGTTGTGCTGTTACTTAAGCCACAAAAGGAAGAATTTTTATTTTAAAACTCTGAATGCGGCTTGGGAAAGGAGAGGATATTTTGTTGGACTGTTTGTTATACCCCACCCAAAGGAAGACTTGGGCTGTTTTCTCTTTGTTGCTTTGGTTTCTTGTGCTTTGTTAGGGTTTGAGATGCATGTATTCCTTACAGAGTAGGAGGTCAGAATCCATCTGGGGGAGGGGGACGGGGACGGTCGGACACGCACACCCATACTTGTCTGTCTGATTTTTCTTAGGAGTGGCTTTTGCTAATGCATCACTGTATGTGATGTCACAACTAATCTACTAGCATTCCCCCTCTGGAATTGAGTGGTCAGTATTTACTGCCCATTTGTTACAGGCTAATACCAATCTCCTAAGGACAAAATCCAACACAAAATAAATGACTTTCCTTAATTAAAGTAAAAACAATCTGTAAGTATTAAGTAGGGCTTTGAAATAGCAGTCTTTCTACGTATGACCTAGTCTCAGGGAAAGTCTGCTCCTTTTTCAGTTCAAGTCCTAAAGCAAGAGATTTCCTAAATTCTCTGCTGCCTTATGTGCTTTCCTTCTTCAAAAGGGAAATAGTCAGTAGTTGAAACAGCTCTGTTTCTTCATGACACAAGATTTCTCTGTAAAACTTGCAGCAAGGGCAGACGCTTCCCCATTACACCCTTACTTTGTTAAAGGGTTTTCTCACTGTCTCCACCAAACCTGGAAAGAGATCTATACACATATCATAACATATGACATTTACATTTTAAGATTGCTATGTGAAAAAAGACATGTTTTAAAAATATAGTGCAGCTGTGCTGCTAATATGGCCCCAAGTGTCCACAACCTGAATTGCATTAAACATATTTGTCATTGCAGTAGTGAGTCAAACCAAGCACTACAGCTATTGAAACTAGACAAAGCAATCTGGGGTGCAGCCCTAACAATTTTAATAATTTTCATTTTTGCCCAGACCAAATAAATCTAACACATGCTAAGACATTTAAATAGATGCTGTAAAAACATATAGCTAAACTTTAGAAATATTCATCTCATCTTTTTCTTGAACAAAACAGTCTGATATGCATGCCTCTGTTATGAACAAAATGGATAGACTTTATTTACCCTCTATTTAATTCTTCCTTTGTAATTCTCTATATTCCTGTTGTATTCTTGGGAACAATAGTAGAGCCCCGTGAAGCTAATTTAAAGCTAGAGTTAGCCTTTGTACACCATTTGTTGATTTGGATTTAGAAAGACACCTATACCACAGCTCTAGGCACCCTGGAAGTAAATGGACTCAAATCCACCCTGCAGTTTAATTCAATACAGGATACCAGCCAACAAATACAGAAGATGTAAACACAGCAACCCATGCTTGGGCTGTGCTGTATGTGCCACACCTCCTGAGAGGGCACAGCCCTGAATCTGGGACTATAATTTTAAGGGCCAACTCCTGCCGTCCTTCTGCACAAAGAATTTTCAGTGACTTCGATGGGAGTTCCAAGTGAAGAGCAGTTCCAGTCTCAAGACCTAAATTAGAAGGAGAGGAAATAGGGTGCTGGTCTGGAACTCTGAAGACCCAGCTTCATTTTCTTATTTTGCCATAGACTTCCTGTGTAGCCTTGGGGAAGTCAGATAGTCTCTCTCTGCCTGTGTTCCCCATTTGGTAATGATAGCAATAGCACTTCCCTACTTCATAGGTGTGTTGTGAGGATAAATACAGTAATGATTGAGGCTGTCTGATATTATAGTTAAGGGGGACTTATAAGCAGCTTAGACTGATAAATTACCATGAATATTAACTAGGGACTGTATGGCTTTCCAGGTGAAGTGCCTAATTCTTGCTTTAAAGGACATGCTCTTTTATGGAGGTACTCTTATTAACATTTATATTAACCTTTTTTTTTATTAGTGTGAATGCAGTTTAATGTCAAGATAAACGAGAGAGAGACAGAACTCCACATTTGGTGGAAATAATTGAGTTAGTTGTTAATACTGCTATGAAAAGAGACTACATCACCAGGTAATCCATTTCTTCAGACAATCATTTCTACCTGAAACGAAGTATTCCATGTCCATGCCGACTTGTTTTTGTGGGAGACAACCCAAGCCTTTCCCAACAACTTCGAAAATGTGATTGAATATCTCATACTCCTCCTCAGTTTAAACTCAATTCACATAAAAAAATTATATGTATTAGTAGCAGCTCACAAATTTCTTCAAAGATTTCAGTATTTAGTAGAGTAAATCATTAAACAATGTAAATAAATCATTCATATTAGAGATTGTCTGGGCTCAGATAGCATTGCAGTTCTTATCTGTATTAAGTTTAAGATGGGATGGTGCTGAGTCAGAGGCTCTTTAGGATGACAGTTGCTTTGGTTCTCAGGTAGTATATTAAGATGTCAATTTGGTGCAATTAATTCCCCAAAGTCAAGCCACTGACACACTGAAGCCTTTCAGAAAATGATCAGTTTACATCTGCCTTTGGGAATTTAAAAGGCTCTGCAGGATGTAATGGAATGCAGAAGTGATATCTGGCTGAGTCCTGATACTTGCTTTTCCTGATCTGTTGTTTTTTGGAGTGGCTGAATTATTGCTGGCAGTGGAAGTTTCCTCTCAGACTGTTGTTGGCCAAAATAGCTATAGGGTATTGAACAGTGTTTCCTAGGATAACTCTTACCCAGATGTTTTCTGAATGACAACCTCCTTCTATAAACATGTAGAAGAAACTTTCTGCTTTAACAAGATGATGGTGGGATGACTCCCCCTCTCTCTTTATGGCTGTATGGAGTGTGGAAATGAGCAAGAGATTCTAAGGATTAGAAAATTTTGTTTTTAAGACACAGGTGTGCAATACATAAGAACAGTAATCTTCATTCTAAAGTTAAAATGTACGAATGGTTACCCACATCACAGTATCTGAAATATTCCTGCTATTTTCTAAGTCATGGTCTCTGTCTTGTGTGGCTTCTTAACTATTGCTGCATATTATTCATGCATATTGACTGAGGCATGGCATGAAGGCAGTGAGGAACCGTGGGCATTACTCTCCAAGTTCCCCTTCACAATCAGACTCTTTTGTGCTGTATTTCTGCTGCCCTTAACATATCTGGCTTTTTTCCAATTGCCATTGTACTAGTAATAACTATCCTGATGCTGTTTGGAGTTCCATGTTGATCATTTTTTGGTTTTTGCATGTAAACGCTGCCTTTCCACTTCATGGTCATGACTTGTGGTAGTTCTTACTTATCTGCCTTCACTGGCGATTCAAGGCAGCATGCGTCAGAATATGCCATTCTTAGATTTTGCTTGCAGACTGTTCAGTGGTCTAGCTGCTGCTCCAATACACCTTTTTATGTCTGATGATACTGTATTTAAGATAAAGTAGGAAAAAATATATACCCAAACGTGGGGTAGGGGAGAAGGTCATTAGTTTGTTTTGAAACATGGGAACTATTCACTATCACACATCTCTCCATACTCCACCTAGCCAAATCCAGTATTAATTTTGTTGGGGCTTCTCTTGTCCCATGATCCTTCCTATTCACTTCTCCTGCAATTCTCTATGAAAGAAAAACGTCTCTCTAGTGTTTTTTCTGATCCTCCCACATTTTAGTACACTTTATACCATATTTTTTTCTCCTCAAAGCATGAGAATTTGACTTCATTTATCCAGGCACTGAATTTGACAGTGACTCCCATTTACAAAACCCTTTTTTTTTTTTTTTTTTTAAGGTCAAGGCTTCAGTTCACCTCTCTTCAGCTATAAAGTTTCTAAATGCTGCAGCTAAAATAGTTCTGAGTAATTATCTCTCAGTTTTAGGAAGTACATATTGTTCTATATTTCAACGTGTATTGATTCCAGATACTTAGGCTACGTCTTCACTACGGGGGGGGTCGATTTAAGATATGCAAATTCAGCTACGCGAATAGCGTAGCTGAATTCGACATATCGCAGCCGACTTACCCCGCTGTAAGGACGGTGGCAAAATCGACCTCCGTGGCTTCCCGTCAACGGCTCTTACTCCCACCTTCGCTGGTGGAGTAAGAGCGTCGATTCGGGGATCGATTGTCGCGTCCTGACGGGACGCGATAAATCGATCCCCGAGAGGTCGATTTCTACCCGCCGATTCAGGCGGGTAGTGTAGACCTAGCCTTAGTCTTTAGAGTTTGATCATTAGGGCTCTGACCTACCAGTCCCTTTCTACAGATAGCATTAACCACAGCCTTAAATATTTTGCTAAATTGAGGTCTAGCTGACTGCTTTGTGAAAATAAAACAAGGAAATCTCCCTGGTTTTCCAGCAGGTCACACTATTGTTAGAGACCAAAACAAACTTTTTGAAGAGCTAGTAAAACCTGATGTCGTAGTATTTCCTTCCCAGGAGAATTGAAAGGAAATTAGAAGAAGTGGGCAGTTACTTCCTTTCCCCTTTCCTTCCTTTGCAAGACATGCTAGATGAAAAGGAAAGCCTACAGAACTGTGAAGTAGCTATTCCTAGATAGCCTGTTGTTCATAACTTATACACATTTAGCATCATGATTCTCACCCGGAACATTGCATTAACTAAAGATTTACCTCAAAGTAGTGTATCAGCATTAAAAATAACACACAGACAAGTTGCTATGGAAGAACTGTAAAATCTGAATGTGGTTTCATTTCCTATAATGGTTATTTGGCGTGTATTTATTGAAAATTCCAATGTTTTCCTCCTTCAACACAGTATTTTTCTGTTGCATTCTTTCTAAAGAATGTTTGAACACTGAGCACCACATATTTTGATTAATCTGATTGTTGGATGTTATAGACCTCTGCAGGGCGTAAAGAAATATAGAGACTACCACACGAATTAAACCGTACTGCTAGAAAGTGAGAAAATATTAGTGTTGCATAGCTCTCACTTTCAAACCATCAATCAGCTGGATGACCGGAAATCAAGAACTCTCCCTGAAATCAAGATCTAGCATTCCTGCCCCCTCTTTTGAGGACAAATAAGTGTGTGGATTTCCAGTAAAGTTTATTTTGCATACTTGTCACACATGACTCCTTTGATTAATATAACGACAATAATTACTACTTTGAGATGTTTTTTCTTCTCTCTCCTTCATGCTATGCACTTTTGACTAGAGGTGAATAAATTATTTATGGCAAATCACTTATTTGGAAATATTTATTTTTTTTTCTGTTCACAATTTTCTTAAATGTATCCATTATTCAAAATTATTCACTGAATAATTCTTAGTCTATAGCTTGTTTGGAAGCAGAAATTTGATACAAACAAAGTAGTCATTGAAGATCATTTTAATATTCATGAGGTGTTGGATGACTTGGAATCGATTCATAGGTTACATGATGGTATTCTGTTCCTTGATTGGATGAGCTGGCTCTCCGGTGCATAGTACAATGTGAATTTTGAATTAAAAAATGCTTTCTGTTGTTAATCTGTACTAGTCATACAATTTACTGTTTCTGCAAACCTTCCTCCTAATAAGTCATTTGGTATAATATTCATGTCAAGTAAATACAAATGACACAAACACCACTAAGGCAAACGTGCTTGAAAAAATTGTGTGTGTACTGAAGTTTTGATACATGTACAAATCAATAAAAACTCCCTATATAATTGAACTTAGCATTTTCAAAGAACTGTACAAACACTAGTTAGTTAATTCTTGCAAGACCCCTATCAGGTATGCATTAATATCCCCATTTCAGAAATGTGGAATCTCAGATTCAGAGAATTTAAAGAATATGCTGATAGTGTAAGTTTGGACTCAAAATATAGAGGCTGGCTCCTATACAGAAGCTGCCTGACAAGGAAAACAGGTATGTAGAGTTTGGGCACATGTGCATCACCTAGTAAAAAAAGCATGGGAACAGTCTACATTTAACCAAGTGCTGTACTTGTTCTTTCTCTCCTAGATAATGGAAAGACAAGAGATAACAGATTCATAGTCTTCTTAAATGCAAATGTTGTCTCCAGGAAATTACCTGGGTGTGCAATGAAAATTAAACCAATTTAATCAAGAACAGTGGATTTCATGGCCATGTCTAGCACTCTTCATTTTATAGTAATTCTTACAATAAAAAGAGCACAACAGTGTTTCTGAATCAGGAATACTTACTCAGTAGAAAAAAATGAACAATTTAATATGCAATTGCTACTTCACATTTAAGCAACAGTTAATTGTGCAACTGCACATGCCCCTTATAACTCAAGTGCTTACACTCAGGTTCAAGACACTGGAAATATAATTTAATGAACATTTTGTAATATCCTCTGGTGCCCTTTTGAGATCTGCGTCTTCCTTTTCCTCTCCTCTCCAACTTGGCTGTTTGCTTCATTTTTCTGTGGTTTTATGTCTGTAGGGCCATCCCTAGCAAGTCCTTCATGTGCTTGATATTCATGTCTCTCTCATTTACTCTCTGGAATTATTCTCATCACAACAAGTACTCCAGGTGCTGACAGTTGCACTGCTTTTGTCTGCACTGTCAGGGGGCCAGAAATAGGTTTGTCATACTCCTAGACTTTAAGGTCAGATGGGGCCATCATAATCATCTAGTCTGACCTCCTGCACATTGCAAGCAGGGCAGCCCGGGGGGCGGGGGGGGGGGGGGGGGGTAAGCGGGGCAATTTGCCCCAGGCCCTACAGAGGCCCCGCAAGCCCTGGCTGAGAATTCCTTCCCTGGCTACTCACCCGGCGGCGGTCCGGGTCTTCGGTGGCATTTTGGCCGCGGGTCCTTCAGTGCTGCCGAAGACATGGAGCGAGTGAAGGACCCGCCGCCACCGCAGACTCGGAGCGCCGCCCGGTGAGTACAAGCACCTCAGCGGGTGGCGCCTTTTTTTATGTCCACTCCCCCGCTTTGCCCTAGGCCCCCTGAATCCTCTGGGCAGCCCTGATTGCAGGACAGAGCATGTCACCCACCCACTCCTGAAATAGACCCCTAACCTCTGGCTGAGTTTTTGAAGTCCTTATATCATGGTTTAAGGACATCAGGTTACAGAGAATTCATACAACTGCTAGTGGATTGGCCTGCATACTTAAATGTATATGTTGTGAGTTTCCGTGGGCCTTTCACCCTCAACAGAATGTCCTTCAGACTTTGCTGGTAGCCATTCTTTCCTTCAAGGTAAACCCTTTCCAGAACATAAATATTAGATGAGAAAAGCAAATATTCCATTGAGCTACTCCAATGCTAGCTTTGTGTACGGGTTCAGTATGCCGTCCACCAGGAGGTCCTGTTTAGGAAGATGAGCAGAAATTTAAAAAGTCTGGGATTAGATAGCTTGGAAAAGACACAAATGGGAGGGGGGAGTAATGATAGAGGTCTATAAAATAATGAATGGTGTGGAGAAAGTGAATACATGAAAGGGTAAATAACACTTAATATCACCGAGTGATCCCTGGTTCTTGTGTTAATAGTCAGCAGGTTTAAAACAAACATAAGGAAGTACTTCTTCACACAATGCACAGTCAACCTGTGGAACTTGTTGCCAGGGGATGTTGTGAAGGCCAAAACTATAACTGGATTTTAAAAAAGAATTAGATAAATTCATGAAGGATAGGTCCATCAATGGTTATTGGCCGAGATGGCCAGGGATGGAATCCCATGCTCTGGGTGTCCCTAAGCCTTTGGCTGCCACCTGCTAGGACTGGATGATGGGCTGCATCACTTGATAATTGCCCTATTTTGTTCATTCCCTCTGAAGCATCTGGCACTGGCCACTGTCAGAAGACAGGATACTAGGCTAGATGGATCAGTAATCTGACCCCATATGGCCATTCTTATTGTCCTAAGTCCAGATGGTGCCGCTGTTTCATCTCCACTAGCTGTATCCATGACATCACCTGATTCCATATCACTGTCTTTTGAGTCTTCAAATCAGGAAACAAGTCCTCCATAGCTCAATTACCTACAGCATTCTTTTCTACATTCCGTAAGTCCTCTTTGCTCATCTCAGGACTTGCTCTGTCCTGAGAAGGTGAACCATGAGGTTCATGTGAATGATCACCAGTCACATCAATTGCATCCTCCTGCCCTTCTTTTACCTACGGATGCCTCATGATATCAGACTGAAGGATAGAAGTTGTCCTGGGGTCAGGTATAGCAGATCATATCGGACTGGAAACATTTGCCTGGCTATTGGTTGGCATGTTGCCTTCAGGGGGATATCTATCAACCCCCTCACCTTTGTAGTCTGAGAGAAAATAATAAAAAGACACAACTAAAATAAATAAATAAATAACGCCAGGCCCAATTGCTTTCCTTGCACTCCTTGGAGCACAAAGACTGCTCCCTCTGGGTTCCCAGTGAGTCATAAGACATTCAAGAGGAGGAGAAACCAGTGTCCCCAGGTCAGTGGAGGAGGATCGCTGTTAATAGGAGAGTGCTGCACCCTGAAGGACTGTCGCAGCTTGGATTTGCTTCTGGCATGACATGAAGCTCCAGGAAAAATTCTGCCTTCCTGAGATTTAATTCTTCCCAAGCTGCCTTAGAACAGAGCAGCTCCTTACCATCCCCAGTGCTGTGCTGTGCTGAAGTGACACAATTGAGCCTAGAAGGAGTACTTAATCAGGAGTTTGGTTTCCTGAATTATATGTCTCAGGTCAATGTGTTTACTCGTAATGAGAATACCTTCCAGCATTTGCCAGAGAAGTAGTTGCAGAAGTGTTCAGACTATGACAATCCTGGGCTAACACTTTAAAACAGATTATGTAATGGCTGACTTGATTTTCCTTGTAGTGACTGACAGGATTGAGGAAGTTGGCAGTTCCTTTTCCACTGTAGACAAGTACAAAGCCCATTGAGTTCAGTGGGAGCCTTTCTACTTACTTCAATGGTTAATGGAACAGGTCTCCTATGACTATTGTGTTTTAGAATCTACAACAGGCCTACCCGAAGGAAACCATACTACACTGATCATTACTAACAAGTAAACAATAATCCTAAGTATAGCCTTCCTCAAATATACCACATGCTAACTCTGAAGTACACTGTAAAGGGATAGCTTTATTATTTAATAATGATCTTCACTCCATTTAAATCATTAGGAGTTTTGCTATCGATTTCAGTGTGAGCAGACCAAGCCTGAAGTTTCACACAGTAAACCTGACACATTTTGGGCTTTTTTCATGGCTTTTGAAATAAAGACACACACCCCAGAAGGGGGAGGGGACTCATGTTTTAATGTTTACATTTCAGATGATTTTGCTACAAGTAAAAGACAGTTTTGCTAAAGTTGCTTTGTTTTTTCCAACTTGTAATTTCCACACCTTTTGGCAAAATGGATGGTGACACACGTTGAAATGATGTCAAATTCTTGACATTTGAGGAAACATGGAAACATTTCTCCCTGCAAATCCTTTGCAAAATGTTCCTGGCAAAACTGCACAATATCAAAGAGCAGACGTTTTTCACACCTTTACACTCATGATGGAATTACTTACAAGCATCAGTGTTCTAGCATGGTCTCCTGGCATTAAGCTGGGACATTCGAAAGAGTGTAGGACGGGGTGGGCAAACATTTTGGCCTGAGGGCCACATCGGGGTTGCAAAATGGTATGGAGGGCCGGGTAGGGAAGGCTGTGCCTCCCCAAACAGCCTGGCCCCTGCCCCCTATCTGCCCACTTCCCGCCCCCTGACTGCCCCCCTTAGAGCCCCCAACCCATCCAACCCCCCCGCTCCTTGTCCCCTGACCGCCCCCTTCCGGGACCACCCCCTATCCAACCCCTCCCCCCTGCTCCCTGTCCCCTGACTGTCCCGCCCCCTGTCCACAACCCCGCCCCCTGACAGCCCCCCGGGACTCCCATGCCTATCCAACCCCCCTGTTCCCCATCCCCTGACCACCACCACCCCAGAACCTCCTCCCCATCCAACCGCCCCCTGATCCCTGTCCCCTGATCACCCCCCGGGACCCCACCCCCTATCCAACCGCTCCCTGTCCCCTGACTGCCCCCCAGGACCCCAACCCCTTATCTCCCGGCCCTTGCCATGCCACTCAGAGCGGCAGGACTGACTTATTGGAAAGCCTGGGAGGTGGGCGGGCACAAGCCACACAGCCTGGCAGGAGCGGTGGGCCAGAGTGCTCCTTTTGCGGCAGCGTGGCTGCTGGGGAATGGACAGCAGGGGAGGGGCTGGGGGCTAGCCTCCCCAGGCGGGAGCTCAGGGGCCATGCAGGATGGTCCCATGGGCCGGATGTGGCGAGTGGGCCGTAGTTTGCCCACCTCTGGTCTAGGAACTTAAATGCCAATTTCCCATTGAAAAGCTTCACCTTGAGGCATACCTTTTTAAGAACAATCATTGTTTTCTAATAATTACAATATGCTCATTTTTATAGTAATTCTATAAAACTTCTTTGTTTCTCTAGGTTTTTTTGTCCACACAAATTAGGTTTCTTTCTTTTGCTCTCCTCCCTTCCCTGCCCCCACCTTTCAAACTAACACACCTCTGTTTAAAAAAATGAAAATAGATAAGAGGACACTGAGCGTGCATTGTGTGATGGCTTTAGGTCAGCTGGATTGTGCTACATTGGTCATGGCTTTTTTGTACTGCCATGTACAGTATGTTTCTAATTTTAACTGCTAAGACACTTTGCTCCTCTATACCAGGCCTAAAAGGGAGTGTGAAGCAAAACTAAGATTTCCTTCTGTTCACATTTGCTTTGCTCCTATTTGCTTTGTTTAATGTATCTCTTCACTGACCTTTCTCCTCTGTTTGCCTGACTCTGCCATCATTAACCTTGTTCCCTGCTTTCCTCACCCAGCATGCATTAACCTGTCTCTCCTTGCCAGCTTTCACCAGTCTGGCTCATTTGCCATCTTTCACCCACACTTCACCAGTCTTCACCCCCTACCTATTTCATACATCCTTCACAAATTTATGTCCTCTGCACACCTCACCAACCCACTGCCTGTTCTTCTCACCTCTCCCCAACCACCACATCTTTTTAGCCTTCCCAAACCTTAAATCAAAAATATGTAAGTTTCAGTTTGTTTGCTTTGGGCCTTGAGAGGACACACGAAATCAGAGCTTTACCTTTCTGGGGCCAAACTGTCCTCTTGATACCATTCCTTGCTATACAGCTATTTGATGTATGCAATTTACAAGTAGGCTATCAGCTAGCTGTGCATTCATGTACAGTGTATGTATGTTTAAGGACTTTTTTCTACATACACCAATTATACAGTTTTCAAAAGGTCATAGATCTTTGTAAAAATATTTTTTTGATCCAACAAAGGCACTAGAACTGAATGAGCACTCCAAGCCAATTTTCAAACTTAATTATTTTTTGGTGTAGCCCCGTCTAAAAAAGAATATAATTTGAATATTATAATGGGAAATGTGATTTTTTTTAACTTGCTGAACTCAAATAGCTGAAATGATTTTGCTTTAACGTTCCAAAAATTTAATCTCAAGGCATAGATCAACCATGCACATTTTCAGTTCAAAGAGTGAAGGTTTCAGAAAATTATGACCATTAAAAAAAATTATAACTGAATCTGTTTAGCAACCTTAATTCTTAAAAGCACCATGCTCTAATGACTCCAAATTTGCTCTTACACGAGTAACAAAAGCTCTTCTAAGCAAATTCATGAGCTACTAGCATTCCACACACTTCTCTGAGGCTCTTATCTTTCTAACAGTGTAGAGTTTAGGGAAGTTTGAGTGTCTAGATAAGGAGATTAGCTTTTCTTTTGGTAGTATATATCCAAAGTTTTCAAGGTTCAGTGTCTGTCTTAATTTAGAGTGGTAGCCCTGTTAATCTGTATCAGCAAAAACAACGAGGCGTCCTTGTGGCACCTTAGAGACTAACAAATTTATTTGGGCATAAGCTTGGGTTTTAGCTCAGGAAAGCTTATGCCCAAATAAATTTGTTAGCCTCTAAGGTGCCACAAGGACTCCTCATTGTTTTTGTCTTCATTTATGTACCTAAATGAAGGTGACCTGTTTTTTTATTTTTTTTTTATGGGAACATTAGGTTTTCAGGAATGTTAACATTCAGACCACTTTCATTTAGGTGTCTAAGGCCATGAGCTAGGGGTGTGACTTCCTCTGATTAGGTAACATACTCCATGCTATCACCAGTATATATAGTAGTTTAGCTGCCATAATATAGGTAGTGGTGGCAGAGGCACAGGCCAGTTTAGCTGTGCTGAGTACAAACCTGCTTGAACCCCCTGGGTACATATCTGGTATGGCTAAGCCATGTTGCCACTGCTGCTAGCCATGCTATTGCAGCTACACTGCTATTTATATTCATGGTAGTTCAATGAGAATTGGCATGAATATGCGTATGCGAGCGGGGGAATCACACTCTTATAATTCTACTCTATATAGATTCTTATACCATACTCATCACTATAGTGTTGAGTCTGAACTTTTGATGAGCTTAAACTTAACCCAGACTTGATGTCTCTGTCTGAACTTTTAATCAAAGCTCTGACCTGCGAACTACTCATGACACCCCCTCCCCTTAAGTAGCCATCTCCCCTTTTGTCTTTTTGAATCTACATTTTAACCTGTTTTATCTTGTAGAATCTTGATTGATTATGCATGACCATTATGATCTGTTAATCACTTTGTTTACTTCTGTGTATAAATATTGATGCTCACCCCTAATAAACTTGCCACATTACTCTGAAGCCTTTTAAGCTAAGGATAGTGTGAGCCCGTTGATCAATGAATTGGTGTCTGGTCTCTGACAGATTGTGAGCCCATACCAACTCCGCACGAACTCGGGTGCTGGAGAGGTGAGTAAGGACTTGCTTTTTACCTAACAATTGTATTCGAGTGATGGTAGTGGGTGCTACAAAAAACCCTTAGATGAACAAGCTCCCACATTTGAACATTTTGGCCATAATACATAAGTAGCTTTGTAATACACAAATACCACAAAAAAACAGGTAGGTACAGCTCCAGTTTCAGGTTTTTATCGCTGCATTTCTTACATATATAGGGTCAGATTGTGAACCCTTTCTTTATACTGGGGAGCAGTCACTCAAACAAGCAACCCTGTTGATTTCCAAAGGACTACTTAAGGTACTACTCAATGTGAGTAATGGTGGCAGACTCTGGCTCTTGATGGAGATTTTCCTTTTTACAATGGAGATGGTCAGCATAACCACACTTAATTATTTTTTAAATAAAATATAAGAAAAGAATGAAGTTTCCAAGCACAAAATTGTTGTTCTCTGAAAAGGGGATTGCCTAGTGATACTGCTCAGCCTTGTAAACAATGAATACACCATGAAAAGGCAACCTGTTGTCACCCTATTGTGAGAATTTATATGTAGCAGAGAATAGTAACTCCGGTTTCACTTTTATTACCATTCCCTTGTTATCTGGCACTCCTGAGGTGGAACTGGCAATGGACCCCGAAAGCAGATTGCATTTCTGGCTTCCTGAAAGTCATTACAATTAATTTTGCATAAGGAGCAATGAAGAGGGCTGAGACCTTTCTGCTCTTATCTGGAATTCACCAACTGCAGTTATCCCTTTGACCTAATTCTTGTCCAGCTAGTCATTGGGATGCTAGCTTTGCTGATGGCTATTAGCAGCACAGTAGGATCCTGGGTAACATTTACAACTAATCCGGACAGGTTCAATTTTAGGTCCTAAATTTTTAAAAAAAAGATTAAATATTATCCCAACATGTATTTGTTGATGAAATGTTATGCCCCAAAATATGCATTGCCAAAAATCAACTATAGGTGCCTGACTCCCATTTGAAATTCAGTGGGACTTAGGCACATTAATTCTTTGAAAATCCCAACCTATGTGAATCCCAACTTGTGCTGGCAGTTAGGTAGTTGGAGGTGCCCTGATTTGTACCTGCAGTTGATTTTTGCAGATGCCTATTTTGGGAGCAAAAATTACATCAACAAATAGGAAATCTGCATGTTTTGATAATATTGTCCTGTCTGTAGCATCTTACCCACATGCTCTTATTTGCACCTGCAATTCATGCTTGCTGATGCAAAAATACTGGTGCAAACTCTGCCTATGTACTGGGAGAAAGTTTTCGCCCTTTGAAAATGAAGCCATTTTGACTGTGTAGTTCACACAGGCTGTTCCTGGAATGAAGGCAGCACATGTCTAATTCAGCTTTTGAAATATCTGAATGTGAATACAACTATAACTGATTTGCTTGCACACATTAACTATTTGAATGCAAATGTACTTTGAAAATCTTGCCCAAGATCTCCTGACTCTTGACGTGTGCTTATTTTAACCACAAGACTTTCCTTCCTGCCTGTGTATTAGACCATTCTGTATAAAATGGTTTTATGTTTTCCATCCATCTGTGTGTATTTAAATATAATGATGCCTGATGAATTATTTTATGAGAAGGATTATAAG
>NW_020664417.1:6367116-6385987 GCF_002925995.2 Terrapene triunguis | reverse complement strand
AAGAGTGAGACCTATAGCAAATGAATGACAACATGACAAGCATTCTGTGAAACACTTCAGGCATTTGATTTCAGGCAGTTGTTAGCCTGCAGCTTTTGTTGGGTTTTGATACCTGGATACCTTTTAAACCGCCGGGGAGATTTTTATATGCTTAGTATAGCAAGCAAATTCCCATTGCTTATTTCAGGATGCATGTGGCATTTTCAGGTGGGGCTGCTGGGCACATGGAAAGCATGTCTGTGCTGAAGAATGGACACTCAAATTAGGTAGGTGTATACACGGTCATGGGTATACACACCCACAATGTATTTTGAGAATTACCTAAGACAGCTAAGTGTGTGCAAACTAGTCATGAATCAAGTAAGGGTAAGCCAGGAGGTATAAGTGAAAGTGGTCTCGTGTTCGTTCTCTGTTGGCTGCAGGAATATCCACTATCACTGCAAGAAGCAGGAGATAGGGCAGGGAAGCCACACACATCTGAGGAAGAGACAAAGACAGAATTACACAGCATTAGGGATTTTTTCTAGTGCAGGGCATGGTAAAACATACAAGTTTTGGGAGGAGGAGAAAGGGTGAGGCAGGGTTTGGGTGAGTTGTAGTTCCAGAAAGGGGGAGAGACAAGGTGTTGAAGCAAGAAGTCAAGGGGAGGTGGTAACAGAGAGGAGTGGGAAGAGAGAGAGCCAAGTAAACAACAGTAAAGCAAGCATGTTCATTGAAAAGATAAAGAGAGAGGGGATAAGAAATGCAGATAACAAGATGCCCTTAACTCTGCAGCCTGCACAACAGCTGCAGAGATGCCAGAGTGCTCCAGAGATACAGGCTGACTATGGAAAGCAATCTAGCACATCTGTGATAAGATGAAAAAGGACCTAATGAGGATGACCCTGGAAATTTGGCCTGGCAGTGCCTGGGACAGTCACTGTGGCTTCTGCTCATCCCTTTCATGAGTAAGGTTATGTTTTAGTCACAGGTATTTTTAGTAAAAGTCATGGACAGGTCATGGGCAGTAAACAAAAATTCACGGCCCATAACCTGTCCATGACTTTCACTATATACTCCTAACTAAAACTTGGGTGGGAGGCTCAGGGAGCTCGGGGGGGTGGGTATGGGCTGGGGGCACTGTGGGTGCTGGGTGAGGTGGCCCAGGACCCTGGTGGTGCTGGGGGGGGGCGCACTGCCCGGGACCCCACCTGGTGGCGGGGGAGGGTGCGGCGCGTGGCATGGGACACCTGCTGGTGCTGGGGGGGAGGGTTGGTGGAGCTGGCAGGGGCTTCCTACCTGGCTCCCTGCAGCTCCTAGGCGGCGGAGGGGCCAGGGGGCGCCGCATGCTGCTCCCACCACAAGCACCGGCTGCACAGCTCCCATTGGCCGGGAATCCCAGCCAATGGGACCTGTGGGGGTGGGGCCTGCAGGTGCGGGCAGCGCACGGAGCCCCCTGACCCTTCCTCCACCTAGGAGCTGCAGGGCCATGCCAGTGGGAGCTGGGGAGCCCCTCACCCTGAGGTAAGTGCCCCCCCCGCAACCCCGAATCCCCTGCCCCTAGCCCTGAGCCCTCTCCCATGCACCCAAACTACTGCTGCTGCTGCAGTAGTCACGGAGGTCATGGAAATCCATGACCTCCGTGACAGACTTGCAGCCTTATTCATGAGGTCATTCCAGAGCTCCACTGGAAATACGACAGTCATCAGCCAGTCCTCTGCAGCCAAGAGTATATTAATAAGGGGCTTCTCATACCACCCAGCAAGACCTGCAAATATATTCATTTCTGCATGGACAGAGAGACACAGCAGCAACCTCTTCACGAGTTCTAAATAATGGCACAGTTACCATATGACCTAACATCGACAGAGCATAAGAAACAGAAAATAAACGTACCCCATGAACTGTCCACTATTCCATAAAGATCTGCCCTGCTGTGGGGGGCCATTATGCATGAATCAGTTGTGACTCCTCCACTCAAAGGCACTCAGGGTATTCAGAGCTAAATGCAGGCTGTCTGCCAGATGAGTACTGCTGCTAAAAGTACTTTACATGAAAACATACATTTAGTTATATAATGACCTAAAGTCTTTCTGGACTATTTTCCTAGATGCTTCCTCCTATGGGCCTAGCTCCATCCCCAGATCAAAGCTACAAGTGGGCCTGAAGAACTGTTAAATTTTTTACTGATGGGAGACCCTTTGGTGCCCTCAAGATGTGGTTCAGGTGTCTTGATTCATTTGATGGGAAACTGTTACCAGTGCATAGCCTTGAAAAGGTCAATAAGATATTCCTGGCATGTTGTGTTTACTTCATTATTTCCATGGAATTTGAAGTACATTTGTCAGGCAGGCTTGATATGGGTGAGTTTACCTCAGCCAACATACAGGAAGCAGAGCTGTGGGGCAGTCAAAGATTGCAGGCCACGGTGAGAAAGGGTTGGATCCTAGTATGGTCAGACAGAGGCTCAATGAAGACAACCTCTGAGGTAACTGTTTAAAGAAATAATGTTACTGCAATAAGCATCATAAAACTATTTCTGAAATAAAACAATGATTTAAACATAATAATAAAGAAGAATATGATTTGCTTCTGAAGAGGTATGTGCTAAATCAATACAAAGAAATTGTATTCAGAAGTTATGAAACAAATAATTAAATCATGCAATGGGGGAGATAGTTTTTTTCTTGGGATGCTCTGAAGCCAGTAGAAAATATGTCCCCAGTTGGAGACTGCAATGGGAGTTAGTGTCATTTGGAGTCCCAGGGAGACTTCTGGCCATTCACATGACTGGTGATGGTGACTGTGCACTTAGCAAGGAGGAAGGGCCATTCCCACGAATCCATAAGGAGATTTCTCCCTTGGCAATATGGCATACATAAATATTTGTATTTATATTTAAAAAGGCCCTAATTTCTTGTGTAGGCAATGCTTTTAAAATCTATTAAAGAATGCCAACACAACCATTTGATCTTTAATTGCCTATTTTAATACAGTTTGTTAAACCTTTATTATTTTTGACCTGTTCCACCTAATTTCATAGAAAAAAAATTGTTCGTTGTAAATTTAACCCTTTTCCCTACTAATAAATGGTCTGCACTAGACCATGATTCTTAAATGTGTTCACTATTTGAAATTGTCAAATGATATTTTGTGCAAACAAATATCTGTGTGTGGACTGATGGCAAACTTGTTGTGTGTATTCCTTTCAGTATTCAGTATTAACAGATTAATATTTTGGGAGCGTGTTTGGTTTCTTCTCATACTAGTGTTTGTTTCTGTTTCATGGTGGACATTTCAAGATGGTCAGGCAACGCTTCTGGCATAAATCTTCACCCAATTCAAAACCTTCCTAAGTATTAGATTTTTATTTGTCATGAATAGTCTTGCAAGTAAAAATTCACTCATATTAATAAACAAATCAGAACCACACATACCAATAAAACAAATTCAGATAGCTTTAACCAAAATATGTGACATTTTTTGCAGTATTTGTCCCTCTCTGTTAAATCTGATGCTGATTAGCATAATTCAATTAATATAAAATGTTCATACTTTAGCTACAGAGCTCCTGATCATGCACTAACTGCACTTTTAAAAGGGTTGATGAAGAACTACTGGATTTAAATTTATGACTTGCAGAAGATTAATGATAACTGGTTACCACTTCATTTGTTTGTAACTGCAGCTTAAAAGGAGAACAGGTTTCATCAAAGGTATTGGCACCAGTTTATATACTATAGATAATCTCTACCAGCTGCAAATTCAGCTATCTGATATCTTGTATGTCAGTTACACGATTGTATCTATTTGTCTTCTCATTTTAGTGGTTTCCTTAGATAGTAATGTTTCTAGGCAATTTTTTCTAAAATGCATTTTTTTCCACTTCCTTGTGTGTATATCAGAGGTTGCTTATTTCTCTTTTAGCTGCTACATTCTGCTTTCTTTGTATAAGCCTCCCACTCATCCACTACTGCAATTTGATAAGAGAGTCATTTTCAGACTGCAGCTTTCCAAATGCTATACTTTCATGGTTAGAAGTTAATCTCTGAGTTTGTTTTGCTGTTTAGCCCCTGAAGTGTGAAATATACCATCCTCCTTCTTTGCCTGTCAGTGTAGTCACCACTGGGGTTCATCAGGGTTTTAAATGGGGAGGTAGAATCTCTGTGTCTTGTACTGGTCTGAACCAATTTGTTTCCTTTGCTGAATTATGTATATAGGAGTTGAAAGGGGCAAGTGGGTTTCCTGCTAGCACGTTCTGCTGGCAGGTCAAATACTGTCAGGCCCAACCCCTTGGTACCCTAAGTGCGAGTGGGGAGCCAACAAGGCCACAAATCCCATGTCCCACTCCAACCCTTTTTGTGGTGCAAGCTGGGTACTCCCAATGGGTAGCAAATAGGAGGAGGCTGCCTAGATTTGAGGTGGCTGTCTGTCTAGGTAGGTACTTAAGCCATGAAACAAGGAAGATGAATTGGCTCCGCATTTTGGCCCTACCCAATGTTGGTGTTAGAAAAAGGAGATGATGACGATTGATGTAATTTAAATTTAAAATCAGTTCATAACATTTTATCTTTCACATTGTCTCGTTAGTGATGTTATTTGATTTTCCTTTCCTCACAAACTGGCAGCTTTAGTTCCAAGAGTGATGCATCACAGACTTCGTTTCTGAAAATCTGAGTATTTAATAGTTGGATCTTACAGTAGCTAGGGATTTATTCCAAGGATACGCTCTTATTTTAAAAGGTGGTATTGGAAAGCTGTAATTAGGAAAGGTCATTTGGAGCTCAGTGCATGGCTGTATTTAAAAAATAATACATGTAAGTGTATTTCTGTAAGGTTATTGTTACTCTAAAATAAGGTAATTGGAAAGCATAGTAGAGAGCGATGCCCATGGCTCATCACAGGAAGTGAGGGTGCTCACATGTTCCATGTATCCAAGCAAGCTGTGGAGTTATCCTCCCATGTCACACAAAGTCTGGGTTTGCTTTGAAGGATGGACAAAGGTTCAGGCTGGTTCTCATTTTATTCAATCCATATCAGCCATCATCCCTGGGGATCAAGGAGATTTTAAATCCTCCTCTGAAACATCCATTATTGGCCACTGTGGAAACAGGCTGCTAGGCCAGATGATCCAATGATTTGTTTTGGGATGGAATTCTTACATCTGTTACAAAAATCTAAATTTGTTACAATGTTTTTCACTGAATATTACTCTCTAGCTCATTAGCTGGATTGCAAGTACCACAGTAATTTTCAAAATGCCTGACCAATGCCATCATGTCATCCCTAAATCGTAATTGCATTGTAATTTTACAGAATACTCTCTGTGTCCTTTTGATTCTCCTGGCCATAATCTATTCAGTACCAGGTTTTGAATTCTACAGTGGAGATATCCACTTGACTAATGCAGTGCTGAGAGAGTCTGGACAATTTCAATTTGAAATTGCCTAGAAAGACATTTCCAGCATTGTAACAGATAGACAGCAGGTATCCAGATGCTCCAGATTATCAGAATATAATAAGAACAAATAGGAGACCTGTGTCAGAAAGACCTAGTTGCCATAGCATGCAAGTCACGCGAGGTGATGATACTGCTCAAGTCAGGGCTGGTTAGGCCTCGGCTGGAGTATTGTGTTCAGTTTTGGTCACCAACGTACAAAAAGGATGCAGAGAAACTGGAAAGAATCCAGAGGCGAGCAACAAAGATGATCAAAGGGATGGAATGCAAGCCATATGAGCAAAGGCTTAAGGAACGGGGTATGTTTAGCTTGGAAAAGAGGAGATTAATAGGGGATATGATAGTGGTCTTCAGATACTTGAAAGGTTGCCATAAAAAAGATGGAGAAAAGTTGTTCTCTTTTGCCACAGAGGGCAGAACAAGAGGCAATGGGTTCAAACTACAGCATCACAGATTTACAGTAAATCTCAGGAAAAAATTTCCTAACTGAAGAACAGTAGGACAATGGAACAGACTGCCTCGGGAGATTGTAGAAGCTTCTTCACTGGAGGTTTTCAAAGGAGGCTGGATAGCCATCTGTCTTGGCTGGTTGAGCCACAACAAATCTTGCATCTTGGCAGGGGGTTAGAATAGATGACCCTTGCGGTCCCTTCTAACCCTATGATTCTATAAACATTTGATATTCAAGGTGCGTTGATTAGCAGTTGGTGATCAAACAGTTCACAGGGTATTGTTTGACTAGTTGACCAAGAAAGAACTACTGGTGTGAATATTTGCATATGTAAATCTAAAGTATATCTAAAAGGTACTTGCACATGCAATTTTGAAATTCATATTGAGACTGATCCAAAGCCCACTAATGTAGTGGCAGTTTTCCATTAGTTTCAGTGGGCTTTGGATCAGGCCTTTGCTGTAAATATTCATGCCAAAGAAACTCAATACAGCAAATGATCTCAAAAAGCAGACACAGACAGGGCATGAGCACAGCTAAAGGAAAATTCAGAAAAGATTCACAAACTTTTTTTTATGTATAATATTTGTGCACCTCTGTTCAAAGCTAGTGTCACACCTTTTTGGCCTGAGTTGTTAGTCAATATTTAGGGTTTTGCAGGTTGTTTCCATTAGGGGAAGATATTTATGAAGGAGTCAGTTGTTTGTATTTATAAAAATGTGGATAATATCCTGTTTCTCAAACACAGTAGGAATCAAACAGTAGGAGAAAGTTTCTTTGCTCATAGCATCAAGCCTCTTTCCAGCCCGGTCAAATGCTTGCCGAAAACTCTGCTGAAAAGCTCTCCCTTAGCTTTTTTCTCATGGTCACACTGGCTCTCTGGCGGGGCTTCCTTGCTGCCTTTTCTGTGGTGTTTCTACCCATACTTTTACACAGCTTCTTCAAATGATACCCAGCCTTTGCATTAAGACCCCAGGAAAAACCCTTCAGACTGCATGGCTCAACACCTACTCCAGCCTTGCATGTGACCTGTGTTTTGGACAGTGGCTCGTATTGTTTAGCTATCGATTCCATAAGAGAGCTTACTTGCCTTTTACATTTATCCTGAATGAGGGTAGCTGCTAGGCCCACCAGCTTCAACAAGGTTTCACCCAACCCCCAGCATATTACTATTAAAACTTTTTTCAACCATTGAAGGCTGTCCAGCTCTGAGGAGAGAAATTATCTGTTCAGTGTAAAAGCATTTTTGTTTGAAGTAGTGGATACAATGGCATGTCTGCAATTTTCCCACTGACTTTTCCCCACAAAATGCACCGCTAATCCAATCTAAGTTATAGCTACAAATCTAAATATATGACAAAGCAGTTATTTTTTTTTATTTTCATTTTCAAACAGTTTGAAGGAAACAAAGAAGCCAAGTGCAAGGAACATAATTATTAACAAAACAATGATACAATATAGAAAAGAAAGTGGAAGTAATCTCCTATATTTTAGTCACATTTAACTATTCCCTTGCAAATCTGTTGTGAGTCTGTGTTTAGCACATTTTAAGTCATTTACCATATCTCTTGTATGGTTATTTATTTAATATGTCCCGGCAGTTTTCTTTTCTTCCGTAACATGTTTTGCAGTTACTGAGTGAGTGTTGTGTCTGGTTGTAATTATTTGCTTTCCATGTTACATTAGGGAATGTGAATGTTTTCTTGCTCTTGTCTAATGCTGATGTGCAAATTATGAATGTTGATGCTTCTTATTGAAATCATAAATCTCCATAGACTTTCAAAGGAAGCTCTGGGCCCTGTACTGAGAAATGGGAGGATGTGGGAGTAATAGACTAAGCACAGAATGAAAGTATTCATAATTGTTAAAGTTACGAGAGCAACAGTTTGTTTCTCTTATCACCAAAAAGCAAAGTTCTTTTTAGTTATTGCTTTTCAGAAATAACAGAACTTGACAACAGGAAGGGAGAGACAAAACAGTACCGTTTGAGGGCTTTTTTACACAGAAATTAAAGTCACAAAAGCCCGGGGGTGAAGCTACAGCACGTTGGCCTGCTGCACACTAACTGGGCATGTAGGCCCAGCTACCACACAGCAGTATGTCAAAGTGCACTACAGAACTTTAGTGAGCGATAGCAGGGTCCACACAGCCAGTTAGTGTGTGGTAGGCTAGTGTGGTGTAGATTCACACCATGGTTTGCCTCACACATAGTCTCCATGTAGCCAAGCCCTAAGATGGCACAAAATTCTAGATAACTAACACAACCGAAAAGTTGAGCAGCATGTGGGAAATGTATTACTCCATAGAAAAGGAACACATTCTAATTCAGTAAAAGAAAAAAAAAGAGAGAAAAGTATATATGTGAGAGAAAAACCAGTAAAAAAAGTGAAGTGTTTTTTACTCCACTCCTCCTCCCTCCCCCCACTTTGTCCAGTAGAAAGGGGAAAGGAGGGAAGGTGGTGGGAGAATGGACCAAAAAAAAAAAAAAAACACCAAAAAAAGAACTGAAACAACATTTTAATTTTGGATCAATATATTGAAGCAAAATGAAGAATTTCATTTTCTGTTGGCTTAAAATGTTGGTTCATTCTGGCTTGATTTGCACTGAAAGAGGCAAAGCCTAGTTTCATTCACTGAAATTGTCTATGATTTCATTGACTACGTGATATTATATATGTTGTCTGATAAAGCTGGTCAACATTTGATTGGAAAATGTGATTTAATCTAAATAGAAATTTTCCATGGGAGAGTGTCAATTTGTAGATTGCTTAAATTTGTAGATTTTTCCTATCAGCAAATGTGCTGTTTAATATAACACACATTAATGCGGTCTGGATAAAGAGCTTACTTTATAGTCATGTTGTGATTGTCCAGAATTTACATCTGAGTTGGAAAGATTGTAATATAAAACATTGAAAATGTGGCAGAGGCTGAGAGATTGTTCTTACAAGTGACCCTAAGCGGTATATTAAAAATATAGGGCTAGATCCTTCAGTTGTATACATCCAAGCACACCCTTGCACCTTCATGGTGTCCCACTGACACAATGGAGAATATGGTAAGCAACATACTGAACCTTGAATTGCATATGCATTCACACTGCAGTTTGTTCTGTCAGAGTGGTGCTACATAAATAACTTTGGCAAACTCATTTGGTGTAAATCTGAAGCAAAGGAGAGCAGAAATAGCCCCAACATCTCCAGTCCCAATCAGTCATTGTTCTCACTCAACTAGGCTCTTGAGAGCTAAAGTATTGTTTTCATATGGGTCTCAGGGAGGAGCTGCCTTTCAGTCAAACATATACAACTGCAATTATTAAATACCTATCTGCAAATAAGGTGCATTTTGGCATGGTGCATATGCATACCCACTGGTTGTAATCTCAAAGTGCTTTAAATGCTTAATTATACCTTACTTTGTGAGTTGTCTTATGGATTTTACTGGGGAATACCTGCAGAGTAAGTTACTGCTCAACATGAGAGAGGGTGGCAGAATCTGGCTGTAAGTGTGATGCCTAGGATCCCATAGGGAGTCTCTAGCAGAACCAGAAATTGAAGGCTAGTCTCCTGAGTTTCGTTGCCTTAATCACCCCCTTGCACATCCACTCACAATCTACTCTTTAGAAATGTTGAAGATACATTGAACTGTTGTTCTATTGTATCCTCTTTATTCCCTTCCCGGGGGACTGCATCTTGACATGATGGGAAAGTTTGTGTGTTCCAATGACCCTGAGAGCTATGCCAGCAAGAGTTTTAACTCCTGGTAGGGCCACCCAAGAGGGACAAGTCAAAGGTTTGGTGGAGCCTTGTTTGTGTCATAAGCAATGACTGATGGCATGTGAAGGATTCAGATTGAGATTTCCAATCTTCCCTATTCAGCTGCAACAAATATTGAAACACAGTTGTTTTTTTGCCAGGGGATATCTAATTCTTATCTTTTGCCAATTACACCGAGACTTTTGGTATCATTAAAATGCAATAGGACAATAGCAAATTTCACAGTTTTAATTTGATTTAAAGGAGGATATATTACTAACAGGGCAGCCTTTGATTCCTATTAGGATCTCACTACTACACCACTGAGGCCTGGTCTATACTTAGAATGTAGGTTGACATAGCTATGGCACTCATGTGTGAGTCTGCGTGTTGAGAGACACAGCTAGGTTGATGGAAGAATGCTTTAGTTGATCTAGTTACTATCGCTTGGGGAGGTAGAGTTCCTACAGTGATGGAAAAACCCCTTCCATCCCTGTCATCTGTGTCTACATTCCAGGGTTATAGCGATATAGCTACAGCATTGCAGATAGTGCCCATAGTGTAGACATGGCCTGAGGTTTGATACAGAACTTACTGTTGTTTTTAGCATCTAAACTGGGTTCTCTCACACAAACCTATTTCCTATCAATCCTGTTCACATTTTCTAATTTTTTATTGGTTTTCATTTCTTGTACCGTTTCAGAGTAGCAGCCGTGTTAGTCTGTATCCGCAAAAAGAACAGGAGTACTTGTGGCACCTTAGAGACTAACAAATTTATTAGAGCATAAGCTTTCGTGGGCTACAACCCACTTCTTCGGATGCATATAGAGTGAAACATATTGAGGAGATATATATACACACATACAGAGAGCATGAACAGGTGGGAGTTGTCTTACCAACTCTGAGAGGCCAATTAAGTAAGAGAAAAAAACCTTTTGATTATCACATCAACTCCCACCTGTTCATGCTCTCTGTATGTGTGTATATATATCTCCTCAATATATGTTTCACTCTATATGCATCCGAAGAAGTGGGTTGTAGCCCACGAAAGCTTATGCTCTAATAAATTTGTTAGTCTCTAAGGTGCCACAAGTACTCCATTTCTTGTACGGTTGACATTACAGTACAGCCACCTCCCATAATATAGTCCTTCCTTGCCATATTTTTTTCCAAGATAGGGTATTGAAGGAACCTCTATGTGTGTTTGTGTGTTTTCATTCTGCAGTTTGTTATACTTCTGAAATATCTGCAAACTGACCAGGAAACTTGTCCCCTATTCATGCTGCTTCCATCCTTTATAGTAAATTCACTGTGGGCACGACCAAATTATCACAATCCAAACAGCTAGTGACTTTCTGATGCAAATGAAAGCTTTGAGTTAATTGATGAGGTTTATATTATGTCCTGACCCATTTCACAGCACCATTTTAAGTTACATTTTGTCACATCAAAAGAGAACATGACAGGATGAAAGCAATTAACATGATGAACAATGACACTACATGACATGAGAAATAAACAAAGACTTCATTGGCCTCATCAGGATTTAGCTGTCTTTCACTTGTCTGGGTAGCTGTCTGAATTGACCATAATAATTTCAAATAACAGTAGACACTTGTTTTCTGGTAGTCCAAGTTAAACAGAGATAGCCCTGAGGCTGAAAGACATTCTAGTGGAATTAAGAGAGGGGCAGTCTTTTGGAAAATGGGTTGTTCTAGGACGTTTTTATGCAGACTGGGTCTGATCCAGAGCCCACTGAAGTAATTGGAAAGATTCTCATGGACTTCAGTTAGCTGTGGATCAGACCCTGGTTGTACTTTTGGAAAGGCTTATGTCGGAGGCAGTCTGTCTTGCAGAAAGATAGTTATCTTGGGAGTGAGGCAAGAAAGGAGACTTGAGAATTTCTTTCAGGTCCCATTCCCTGCTCAAGTCTAGAACACGAAGTACAGAAAGACTCCAGGAAATTTTAAGGGATACTAGTCATACTCCATTTTTATTTAACCACTGCATTCTTCCTTACTTCCCCCCACCAGCCAAAAAAGTCTTTCACAAACTGTTTGATCATATGCAAGTTCATTCCCTTCAGTTTTAACCGGGTTTAAACTAAGAACAGATTTTTCAATTACAGAAGATTACAGCACATTGTTTCACTAAGAAACTGAATAGACTGAAACTTCATTAGATTTCATAAAAAAAGCTCTTCCCTTTTTATCACTTAGGACCCTGTAAACAAAATTTTAGTTCAAACTTAGAGCCCTAATAAATTATCCTACCAATATCATAAAGAGAAAACAAAAAAACTTCAGAAGCAAAAAGTACTGAAAATATAAAATCATACACACACAGTGACAGCCTCTTTCTTTACTCAGTTGAGCTCCTAGGAGGCATTATTTTGTGAACAGGGCCTTACATTAATAAAACACTTGACTCACTGGATTTTACTACATAGATGTTTTTCCTCCTCAGATCTGAACAATGGCCAGTTAAAAAGGGAAATTATTTCAACACTCTTTATCTGTAAAAATCAAACTGCACTGAAGGCAACTGTGAAATACAATAGAAAAAAAAAGAAATTTCTGTGACTTATAGGTTTCCTTTGCTACTTATACAGTTACCAACCTTTTGTTAGTGTTTACAGTACAATGAAGTAGGAAAAGAAAGGCATGTAGCTGTATGGTGTTAATATAAACACCACCAGTTAAAGACAATTAGGAGAGCAACAGACACAGAAAGAAAGGAATTCAAATAAATTGCTTCAGACAGGGCTGGTTTGCAACTTGGGAGTTTATGTAATTGTTTCTTGTTAACACTTGCAGTTTAGCGATTTGACTAACCCTCCATGACGTTTCAAATGTCCTCAGTCTGAGAAATGTTAGTTCAACCCTATTCACTAATGCAGCGTTTAATGCATATGGGTAGTGAATGCAGCTGTGGATAATATTGTGAAGCTGAATCTGTAGACAATTAGATGTATTGACACTGAAAAGTACTGAGACCATATTAAACATTTCATGAATAATCTAGCCTCTGGCAAATTAGTGTTTCAGGCTATATGAATTGTCCATCAAATCCTAAAGTAGAAATTTTAGGAATAACTAGACAAAATAAGAATTCTCTGTAAGTAGCTTAGTCACTGACAGTAATAATAGCACCTGCCCTTTTGTGCATGTATATTACTGATCTATTTGGCAGGTGAAACTAAGGAAATTTTACCCTCTAAATCCCTGAAATTATGCACGTTTAACTTTATGCACAGGGAGGGAGTAACTCCACTGAAGTCAATGGAACTACTTGAAGTGCACAAAACTAAATATGTGTAAATCTTTGGGTCAGGGCCTACATTTGTTGATACCTTCCTCTAAATGTTCAATAATTTCCCAGGTAGTGAATGTAGGTGCCCCCACTGTGCACTATATATATTTTCCCCATGCTGTTTACATTACCATTTGCTAAAGCTATTATAATACATTGTATTGAACTAGTTTCACTGCTTCATGAATTTGAGTGGCTTTTCCTGCCTAGGAATGTCACCAATAATGGACTGCAGCCTCAAATTGATCACATTTTCAAGCAGAACCTACTTTGTATACCTGCAATTTGTCACAACACATAGACAAGAAAGCTTTAAAAAAAAAACACAACTGTTTACCTAGAATGTCATTATGTGTATGTTTTCAGGCAGTTGAATATAGGTTTCATCTAGAGGATCCATACAGGCATGTGGTGACAAATAATGATGTCACTCTCCCCTTGTGTGATCTGTTATGTAGTTTAAATCATTGATGTGCCTTTTTAGTAATTAAGTTTCAATTGAGCAAGAGGAAGGAAGGAGGATATTTAACAGAGAAACAGCACTTTCAGGAATGAATGATGGCCTTATGAGCTGCCATAACCTTTGAAAAATTAGATAAAAACACGTATACACAAATGAAGCAGACACACCACTTTTAAAGCACTTGCAACAGAACAAATAGTTTTGAAAATACAGAATGAATTACTAGGGAAGTCATTCAAGTATACACAATTCAGATTAAACAATATCTTGAAGAATTTATGGAAATATTTGACTTTATCTTCAGAGGGGAGAATTCAAAGGATCCTCAAAAGGTAAAATCCATTTGTTTTAGTCTTGGCCCTCAAGATGGAAAATGTGGATATGTAACTTGATTTCAATTATACCTCATTCCTCCTCCCAAGTTTCAGTTTTCTGAACTAGATTTTGGTTTGGTCCACTATAGGGTTTGGCTATATATTTGGATGGAGATTTGGAGTCCAAAGTTTGAGGGTGCAGGTGTTCAGCTTATGTAAATTGTCATAGCTCTGTAGACTTCACCTGAGCAATGAGAATTTATACCAACTGAGGATCTGTCCCAAGGTATTTGTGTTCTGGGTATTCATCAAATAACTGAAGTCCTCTGTATATGAAATTTCTCCAAAGTCAGTTGCACATGCACATGTTAGTTAAACAAGCAATGTGATGAGACATGATATATATGATGCTGGGTCTCTACAACGATATCTCTTTTAAAAGAGACATTCTGAAAAAGAAGCAATGACTTCAAGTGCATTGCTTTTGGGTCAAATGCAGCAAGACTTACTCAAGCAAAACTCTGAATGAGTTTGGTGGTTTGATGTAATGTTGGGATACCACTGCTGAGATACAGCTCTTGTAGTTTACAAATCCATTCATTTAATCTGAAGGATGGAGGTCAGTGAATACTTTTCCTAATCACACTTGGTATTTGGATTGTTAAAGGAAGAATAATTAGATACCACAATTTTTTTTTCAGACTAGACATTTAAGGTCCTGTTTTTCAGCTGTTACAGTTTCTAGAGTTTTCTTTTCCATCTCTCTCTTGCCCCATAAGAAAGAAGTCCCTCTTCACTTGTGGCACAAGTCTCTAAGGTGCCACAAGTACTCCTGTTCTTTTTGCGGATACAGACTAACATGGCTGCTACTCTGAAACCTCTTCACAATGTTACTCTCTTAGCTAATAATTTAAAGTAATGTTGTGAGTATGTGGTTCAAATACAAGGCTGCTTAGTGTATTTTTCACGGTATGGTAGCAGAGAGGATGGCTAATGGAACCATTTGCAGTGTGGACAGGAAAGGAGAGGATGTCATTAAATCACCATTTTAAAGCAATGGTAACTGCAAATGGGAGGTAGGAGACTGGCCAGAAAGGAATCTGTATCCAAGGGAATTGTGTCTGTGAACATGGCTGCTGTTTCCTACAAGGAGGTTTTAAACATAATAAAAAGCTTATCATTATTCTTCAAAAGGAATATTATTTTAGGAACCAAATTTCTGAGAGAGGTATTACACGGGCTTTATTTTAGTAGACATGGATTATATATCTCATAGACTTCATCTAAGGGTCAACATTCTATGCTAATAAGGGACACACTGCATTCCTTTCATTTACAAGAAAAGCCTTGCTTATGTGAAATAGCATGAGAGAGAGGAATGTATATTTGGGTCTAAATATAGACCAGCACAAAAGCCACTCTTGTAGGAGATGGCAGATAAACAGAATGTGCCTGAGAGCCCCAAACACTATATCCCAATTTCACATTAAGGAGAGGGAGTTGGAAATGTCAAATATTACAGTAGCTGCAAATTAACCCCAGACCCTTCCCTTTTCTTTTAAAAGAATTTGAGTGCAGTGACCCATTCATTGAAATACAGGATTAACAGTAGATTTTGTTTTAGAATAATCTAATTAGTGTCATACACACAGTTTGTGTTCAGAGCGGTTATCAGAAAATGAATATTACTACGAGTTCAGATACCATAGTGATGGAATGCATAAGAATCTAGAAGAATGGAATAGATAATCTAGTATATGTATCCTCTTCTAAAAGTCTGTGGTTTTGTCGACTGTTGGCAGCATGGATGAGCAAATCATCACATGAAATTGGTAACTCAGTACAGCCGTCAGTCAAGTGCCAATTCCAGTTTCCATGAATTCATGATCAAATCAAGCTGCAATCTTTGCCCCCAAACTGTGCCTACGTTGCTTTAATAGTTGACACCATTATCTTGCTCAAGGTGATACTTTTGATTACTGTTCATGTGAGGCTCTCAAAGCACTTTTTAAAACCTGTATTAACCTGTTTTGTGAATCTGTTTGTGGGTGGCTATGATTCTTAAACAATTATTTTACTACATATCTGGTATATTGATACTATATTTAATTGAAGTTATATTTTCTTGTGTGTGTGTATGTGTTTGTATGTGTATATATTATATAGAGTGTGTATGTCTCTATCTATATGCACACATTAGTCTTATGATATTCTTAAAGCTCCAGCTCCTGGAATCACGTGACTATGTCAGAATCTCAGCTTTCATTTAAAAAAGCAAATATGTTTTTAGTGCCTATAATTATGGAGAAACGCTTGAAAAGGTGACCTGAATGTACACCAAAGATTCAAAAAACAGGATGTAAGTATAGAGTGCTTAACAATGTATTTTTTTTTTTTCGGTCTAAAAATCATGAGATTACTGTCATGATTTTGGGTGGCCTGACTTGTGATTTTTGAACACATAGAGTTGGCAATATTGATACATACGTACATACATTTAACACCACATATTACATGCATAGAAGACATGTCTTCAATAATATGTTTAAGTACACTCTACCTTCAGTGGGTCTGGTTCTGTGATGTGCTGGGTATTTCCTATGTGATAAAGACAGGAATTGGAAGCCCACTGCCTATAACAGAAGTGCTCAATATCTTACAGGATAAGATCCACTATGCAAGTGTATGCTCTTACAGGGAATCTATAATATTACAAGAGCTGTGGCAGGTGGCATTAAAGGGTGAGTTGACACAGCACAGGAAGGAGATCTAGTCTCCTTTTCCAACTAAAGAGAGTTGGAAGGGGAAAGCAACCAAATTTCTGCGTGAATGTTTTTGATTTCCTGATGTTGTACATGGCATTAAGGGTTAAAACATGCTTAGAATGGCATAGGCAGCTGGAGACAGGAGATGCTGGCTTGTCAAAGTCTCACTAATTAAATATTTATATTGGATTAGTTAGAAGCAAAGGTGTACACAGGGTGGGGGTGGCAGACCTATTCTTGGCACATGGCATGTAGTCTCAGGGGGTTGCAAGAGGAATTATCTCTGGTGTCATGACCATCAATGTTGAGGTTTAAAATAGCACTCTGTAATGTATGATATATTTTTAATATGCTGAGCTCTATTGTTAAAGCTTTTTAATGATGAAAATGTGGAGTATTTGTCTTAGAGAAATAACATACAGTTAAATGTACTCAGAACTCTAAGTGGTTTGAATTCTTAAAGTTCTTGTTTCTACTAAAGAGAGCTAGAGTCCTGTGTGCAATTGTCTTTTCTGTATGCTACTTTACAGTTGCTTTATTGTCACTGGGCCTAAGTTTCTTTGTATAGTCTATATGGTACTCTATATACAGCCAATATCCTCTTCCAGCTTGGGTTACTAAGCAGTCCCTGGGAAGGGCAAATTCAATAAAAGCATGAAAGTCAAGGAAAATGATGAATACATTAATAGACAGACTATTGCTGCCTTTATTCAACCTTGAGCCAGGTTTGCTTGAAATGTCAGCACCTGAAGAAATATATCTACTCGTTGAGGTATGCTGGGCTTTTCTTTAAAATGTAATTTTAATGTTTTTTTTCCTGACATTTTCATATAAGAATAGTCATACAGGGTCAGACCAATGGTTGATCAAGCCCAGTATCTTGTCTTCAGGGTACAGCACTCTCCCATTAACAGCCATCCTCCTCCATTAACCCGGGGCCGTTGGTCTCTCCTCCTTTGAATGTCTTATGACCCATTGGGCACCCAGAGGGTGCAGTCTTGTGGTTCAAGGAGTACAACTGGGCCTGGCTTTTTTTTTTTCGGTAGCTACATCTTTTTTACTATTTTCTCTTAGACTACAAAGGAGTTGATAGATATCCCTCTGAAGGCAACATGCCAACCAATAGCCAGGCAAATGCTTCCAGTCCAGCATGATCTGCCACTCTTGCCCCTGGGACACCCGTAGATAAAAGAAGGGCAGGAGTATGCAACTGATGATCATTCACATGAACCTCATGGTTCCAGAGCAAGTCCTGAGACAAGCAAGGAGGACTTAGGGAATGCAGAAAAAGTGCTGCAGGTAGTTGGGCTGTAGAAGACTAGTTTCCTGATAACTGATTTGAGGATACAAAAGACAGTGATATGGGGTCAGATAATGACATGGATACTGATAGTGGAAAGGAAACGGGCACCATCTGATCTTAAGGCAATAAGAATCTCCACATGGGGTCATACCAATGATCCATCTAGCCACTGTTTTCCAACAATGGCCAATGACAGATGCTTCAAAGGGAATGAATAGAACATGGAAATTATCAAGTGATCCATCCCTTGTTGTCTAGTCCCAGCATCTGTAGCCAGAGGTTTAGGGACACCCAAAGAGTGGGATTGCATCCCTGACCATCTTGGCTAATAGCCATTGCTGGACCTATCCTCCATGAACTTATTGAATTCTTTTTCTGAACCCACAAGTATACAATCACATTTAATCTTGCAACACCAATCCAGTAGTGCGATCACCTCTGTGACTTTTACAGGAGCTTAACAAATACTGAAGAATGGGAATCACTGGCCTAAGTGAATTATGGAGCTATAATTCCAACAACAGTTTCTGGTGATCTCATAAACCATAAGCGTGAAGCTGAAGTAATCAAAATCCCGAGATCACCTCACATTTCAAATGGGGGATTTTAAAAAAAATTATTTAATACATGAAAGTGAAATGGATCATATTAAAAGTGTGGCAGACTACTTTTCCTCTAGCCATTGCTAGAAAAGCTCTTTTTCAAATGGAAGTGCCATGCTTTTCCTTTCACAATCAATGAAGCAGCTTCAGTAGATCAGAGCTCACAGGTGTGATGTGTATTTTTACTTATAAGTTTACAGTAGTTGAGTGATGTGACACTTCAGATATATAGTGACCTGTCGAGAAATGGCGTATAGCACCTCAATCCGTATGCTACAAACAAGCTAAACCTGGGCTACGTTCAAACCTGCAGTCATTAGACATGGACTGTTCTTGGTATTTGTAAGAACAGAAGAATAAGGTTATTTTAGCCGTTAGGGTGGGATTTTCAAAAACATTCAGTACTACTACTACTAATAATAATAACACTGGTCTACAATTTTTGAGAAGTCGTCTGCTTCAGAGATAA